>NW_013666292.1:417365-434551 GCF_000517525.1 Limulus polyphemus
AGGTAATATGTAATGAAAAGTAAGAGAGAACTATCAACGAATTCTGAAAGAGAAGATGTGAAAGGAAGGGTCTGATTTTCTATATGATAGCTCTCTAATCAAACAAAATTGAAGAATATAAAAATTATGGTTTGTCTGAGCAATAACGATTTTATAGAGTAATTTACATTCTATTTCGTATTTTTTCGAGAAGTGGTGGAAAAAATAGGGATAATTAAATGCAAAGAGAAAATGTGTCACGTGGGTCACAACAATGAAAATTCAGGATTTTTTATAATATTGTCTCGTAGAATTAAGAACTTAAAACTTGTATACGATTAAAATATGGATTATTAGCTAAGATTTTATGTTATTCTAATTAGTACAACATTATAAGTACTTATAAAGTAGTTTAATAACATTTTGAATGTAAGACACTAAAATCTTGTGTCATACGCAGTAAAGGATACCCATGTCAGTAAGGTTAAAGTGATCATAGGTTCAAATCTAGATTCCCACAGATCCAAAGGAGGGGTCCATCCATTGAGAATCTAAATATACCTCCTCCTGGCAGTTATAGGCCAAAGCATACTGTTCTGATAAATGTGGGAGACAAGGCATTGAAATCTCCTAGCGTATACAGCAATATCAGGAGAAGGAAAAACCAAGTAGTCACTTGCTGTCCTTTCTGCCAACAAGGAAGGAGTAGAGTCAAATGCGCAAGGAGAGACCCCCAAAACTTCACAAACCCAAGTAACCAACTGAAAAAAAAGGGGCTGGAGGTGGCTGATCAAAATGATTCTCTGTTGAGGTCAACCTAGTAAAAGAAAGAGCCAGAAAAAGCGGGTCTAAATTCTCTCCAGCTGGTCCCAGGTCATTTGCAAAAGCCACCTCAGAACCCTCCAGAGAGACACCCTTGGTCCACATATATGTATGCATCTCGCAACGGATCATATCATGAACAGCTTCGACTGAGAGTGACCCCTCCCTTGGCCATTGACAAATGCCAGATACTAGAGGTGGAAAAAGAGGTCTGGTTGGCCTCCATAGTAAAAACATTAACTCATTGGTACATGTTTTTTTTGTTAAAGTAATTCATGTATATAAACAAAAATATAACCGTAGTAACGACAACCACATTCAAAGTCAAAACATAAATTGTGTATAATCACAACACTCCTGCTTATAAAAACCCATGCCAAATGCGAGAAAAAGCGATTACATTATCTGAATGAAGTGCTTATATACAGTACCTAGATAGAGGGCACATTGAAGTTGGTGGAGAATTTTGCAAATCAGAATTTGCTAAGGGCATTCGAATGGGGTATAAAAGACTGGAGCAAAGATTTTCAATGCTTAGATGGGCAAAAAGCTGAGGTATATATGTTTCGAAATGGGGCATTATAAACAGTCATCGCAGAGAACACTTCTTAAGGAATGAGATGTGCATACATACTTACCACAATGATGTTATAAGCAAACAGACAAGATGATACTGTACTACTCTGATGGATTATCCTCTATAACAACCAATATAGTGAAATAACATTTAGAAATTTGTTTTGTATGCTACAAGAGTAATTGCATATATAGTGATAGTCAATGATAATAAGGGGTCCACAAAGACTCCAGATAAATATTAGATTATAGCTACCTAGTCCGTCTGCCTGTTTCAAAAATCAATAGTATCACACTGATCCAGGGTTTCTGCTTGAAAATTCACAAAATGATATAAATTAATAATGATTATATAAAAAGATATACAACAGAGAAAGCTGTTGCGGTCCATGTGGACTCCAGTTGCACTGATGAGGATTAATGTTAGCCAATGTAAATGTAGCTTTGTATTAATTTAATTTTGTTCAAGTCCTTGTGTAGTGCCCAAGTTTTATAAAGTTTTTCATTTCGGGCTTCCAGGTATAAATTTGATGACACTGACTTGGCAATATGGGGTAATGATTCTGTTGACAAAATTGCAGACTTCTATAGCACTGAACAGAAATATTTGTATAAGAGTCCACAAACAAAGGAGATAAAAATATTTAGCTCAGAATCAACAGTGGATCGACTGAAGGTTAAGGTAAAATATCAACTCTAAGTTATCTTTCAGATTTTGTTTTTGAATTAAGTTTATACATAGTTCCTAGATAAAATGTAAATTACAATGCTAATATTATACTCAGTAAATCAAATAAATAGACATTTAAATAATGAAAACATGTTTTGCTATTATGATAAGGAGTAATAATGTTTTTATTCAAAATGTCACAATTATAATTAAATAGCCAGTTAGATAATTTCTTCATGTACATTGTTTGAATAGGATAAACACAAAAACAATATTCAATAAAGATTTGAGTCATTGCAATATTCTGCAATCATTACCACACTCAAACAGTAAACTTATTTGATTTGATGACACTTATTTTATTTGCTGAATGCAATAAAAAACCTCATGTTTATAAATATTGCAACAATAAAATTATAGCATATTTATCTAACCTATATGAAAGCCAGTGTATATCATGTTATGTCACACTTGATTTTTCTTGCTTTCTTGGAATAGGAGGAGTCATGAAAGCCCAAATGCACTTATCCAGACAGAAAAGTTTGATTACTGTCTACCCATTATGATATTAGTAACAGGGGTTACTGCACTTTTCTGCCTCTTTGTTGGTCAAGCTTGATTTCTCAAAATTTATTTATTTCAGTTACCTATGAAATGTGAGGTTAGGGTATACTATAGGGTGGGGGTGGTAGTACTTGCCTCGTCATTTTTGATGGGCTATACGCTAGTTCAAACAATGAACTAAACATCAACAAAATATCTTTTCTAAGCCTTAAGCAATCTCCAGTCGTGACTTTACTTGGCACCATATACATAAACTGAACCTGATGATGACAAAACCTTCTCCAAACATTGTAAGTTTGTTACTGAATTAAACTTTTAATAAAGTTTTTTTGTTACCCATTCAACCCATTTCTAAAGTGTATAGGCTTACTAACCTCATCTCAAGTTATCTAATGTCTTTTCACTAGAGACAGTTTCTGTAACCTTCAAACAGATATAGTTTAACACACAAGTACTTTCACAATTCTCAATGAAAGCTTTCAGAAACTACAACAAACTCTTAAGCCTATATATTTACTAATACATGATAGTCTCTTTCTTGCTCTATCCAATCTTATTTAAATTTCCTTTACAGCTGCTTTCAAAGGTGTGTTTTGTTAGTAAGTGATCAAACCACTTGATGTGGCACCATATCAAGGTTTCAACCAAGGCCTGTACAAAAATTAAGGAAAATACTGGAAAAACCAAGAAATGGATAACATATTCTCAAAGGGTAATAGGTTCTTTGTAAGAATAATTATTCTTTGAGATGAGCAAGAAAATTCTAAAAAGTATCGACAAATAGGTTGTTTTGTTTACAGCTGTGCAGAAGTGAAAATATTAACATTTTCTTCATGAATTACACTAAATAAGTGTAAGGACAAGACAAAATTTCAATTTTAAAATATTTTGAGTTAATTAATTCAGAATTAATGCATAAAACTGCCTTAACAATTTGTAGCAAAAATATGTAAAAACTAGAGGAAGTCCCGACTTCAGGTACACTAATTTAGGAGTAAGTTATTTTGTTCATCCTACACTGTTGTGCAAGAAAGTGTATCATACATGAAGTACTACAAAACTTGTAACAACCTGAAAATAATATTAATAATAATTTTGACAAGACTACTGTGCTCAAAAACTACTGAATTTTGGTTGATGAATATTGACATATTACTATTTTGTGACACTTTAAAACAACATATTTTTTATATAAAGTTAATAAACTTTATCACCCTCAAAACATCAACAATAAAATATTTAAACAAATGACTAGTTTTGGCAATAGGCCTACATTATGTGTTAATTCGTTGAATACTTCTTTCATTGTTGGAAAGGAAATTATTTTTCTACACATGTGCAAAAACCAACACACATTTAACAAACAATACAGATGTTTATAGAAAAAAAATAAAATAGATAAATGTCAGTTTTTTTTATTTATTTATTTATAACCACACCCTACTAGTAACTTTAATAATAAAATCAATTTGAAAGCCTATTAAATCATTGTAAGTAGCTCAGTTGGGTAATAATCCAACAACTACAATACTATTTTTATTTCTAGTAATACGATTGATAAAAATATTGCACATGTTTAAACTCTGACAGGAACAAAGGCAGTTAGCTCAGGCAATAGTATCAACTGGTTGTTCATATCATATGATTATTAGCATGCACTCGTTGCTGTGAAAGTCAATAAATATAGTCCCCATTTCCCGGTACAAACAGTAGTGAAGTCAGGTTAGGCACACCAAAAATCCTTCGCTTATTGTTGGACAGTGTTGTAGTGATTAGACCTATTGTGACACAACCTGCTTGGCCTATCAATATTGCAATGATTATTTATATTTTACTTTCATTCATTGCGAGAATTCACCTAAGTTATAGTTATTTATTCTACTATTTTAATAATAGGACATATTGAAGTTTAACTTTAATATATGTTACGTAATAAAGTTTAATAATGAACCTATTGTTTTTTAGTGTAAAACTGTATGTCTCGTACCATAACCACACAACTGACCCAGAATATATTATATTACTTTTCTATATCGGTCCTGGCTCCTAGATCTGAAAACATTTGTTGAAGCCTGCGTTAAGGAATATAGTTATTAACTTCTGAAACAATAGTGGACAAGAATCTGGACACTGTAGTCCCCCTCCACCTGACCTGTGCCTGCATATACTATATTTAAGAATACAGTTATGCAGTTATAGATTAGAAACACAACCCTGTGTGAAAAACAGTAAATTTATACTTTATACATAATACTTATGTAGCCACAAAATTAGTGGTGGGTGGTACCAGCAAGTTGCCTTCCATCTAATCAGCAGTTCAAAATTAGTGACAGTGGCAGACAGCCTTAGTAGTTTTGCAATTACAATGGCATGAGAAAAATTAGTGACAATGGGAATCAAACCAAAGAGACCCAAATCATGAAGCATCTCCCCCACATACACACACCCATTATGATTATAGTTAAGCCCAAAGCTATAATATGGGCTATCTGTGCTGTACCCACCATGAGTATCGAAAACCAGTATTTAACATTATAAATCTTCATATTTACTGCTATGCCATTGGGGAGGGGAAACCACAAATTATGTAGCTTTGTGCTTAACAACAAACATAAGGACAATATTTCAAATATCTGGATATTTGGAACAATCGAAAACAGTAACTACTGAAAACCCTAATTCATTATTTTCACAACAATAGATTTAATCGTAATTTCGATTGTTGGAATAATCTAAAACGGGAATAATTGGAAAAACTAATTTTGACTAGTTGATTATTTTATTTACAATCAATTTAATCGTAATTTCGATTAACCAGCTGTTGAAATAATTGAAAACAGTAGTAATCAGAAACAGTAATATTAATTAATTGATAAATTTTGTGACATTAATCATAATTCTGATTAGCCAACAAGTTTATGGGACAGTAGTTGATGCAGTTGCTGCTCATAGGTAATCGACTAAGTTGCCTAACCCTAGTTTCCAGATGCTGTAATTGAACAAAATTGCTTGTGCTAATAACAAATCATAGAAACAAGAACAAACTTTCTATGAGCTGCAAATTAAATTAAATAATATATTTGTATTGATAGTTTGTATTCAGAGGTTGTAATTGGTGGAATATGCTTGTGCTTTGAATTCAAGAATTGATTCTGGGCTGTATACAACACAATTCCTTGAAAATGTAGGGTATTAAAAAAACATGAATATTTAAATACCAAGTTTTGAATTGAAAATTAGCTAAAAAATATTTTTTTCATATATTCATTTCATCTCTAAAGAAAATCTTAAGTTGAATTCTAGCATTACCACCATGTACAGTCCTTTATAGGACCTACCTGAAAATAGCAGTAGATTAGCAGCTGAAACACGGGGTATAGTTAGTAATAAGTATCTAGTAATACAAAAAATAAGACTAAGTAATTAATACCTTGTGCACAGGGTTGGTCCATTGAATGGAGTCCATATTGTATAAATAATGTTCACTATAATTTCTGAATTTACTTTTGTTAGTGTATCTTCACAAAATTTGGTACACTTTTAGTACACATTACATGTATGTTGTACATAAACATCAAAATATTAAATAAAGTATTTCTACTGACAATTTCTCACTGAATTTAATCTAGTCAGTTTCATGTCAAAATTAAAAATACTTTTTATCATCTTACAGTTTTCAAATTTCATTTTCATAACCTCTAGAATCTCCTAACTAAATATCAAGTTTTTTTTGTAAACCTATATATTTCATCTGGTATTTTCTCTACCTTAACACTATTCAGACTTAATTCATTTGACTGACCTTGTACCCATTACAAAAACATTGAATAAAATTACCCGTTTTTCTTCCTAGAAAAACTACGGATTGTAACAGAAAATTTACAATTATTTATCCTAAACAGCCTAAGTTTTGTAACAGTTTACATCTGTTTTTATTAAATTTTATTCTTTTTCAACCATATCTAGCTACTAAACCTGCATAACAAAGGTATACATCACCTGTCAAGTACATAGTTCAAGTTATGATAAACAAAGTATTGAATTACATAACATACAAGCAGTTCACATGCATACCTTGCTGGGATTTTTTTTTAATTTTTTCTTATCTAACCTAGTAAGTTTCTTGTTTTTACACTTTAGTTACTTTTATAACAATAGAAAAAACATTGATGCAACCTCAGCAATAGCAAAAGAAACTACAGGCTGCATAATTCAAACTTATTGTGAGAGTGAGCTAGCCTTATACAAAAATCAGTAAAATGAAATCTCTTCTTTCTATTGTTTAAATACTCAAATAATAAATGTCGGAGAGAATTATAAACATTTTTTGAAAGTATGTAGTAGAAAGACATGGCACATGAGTATGACTTTCTGCTTTACACCTGCATAAAGGAAGAAAATTAGATTGTCTTAGCAATATCTATATCATGAACGTGTAATTCATATTAAACTCAAAGCTCATATATGGGTAATAAGAATATCTAAAATGGGCAATTCGGAACAAACAAGTATCAAGTATGAATTTAAATACTTCAATTAGATTTTGAATGTATATTTGTAAAAAGGTTGTGACACACACAGTTTAACCCATGTACATAGGATTAATGATTAGAAATGACAACCGTTTCTTTCAATACGTCATGCTCACAGACTTCAAACAATTATAAAACATCATTTAAACTATTAACTTAAAGCAAACAAAAGTTTTGGTTTTAAGAGCTATTTTTGGAAGGAGCATCAACGATGCAATTATTACATATATCACATGACCATATCATAAGCATAAATGTCACTACCACTTTTCTCTATGAAATCCTATAAAATAGATTTAACACATATAGGTGTCACAACAGCACAATTAGTTTGCTCTGAAAAAAAGTATCAATTATCTTACTATAATACAGAAAAATTAACAGATAACTATAGTACAGCTGCTAATTAGCTCAATTAATCAATATAATTGATTGCCTATGAGCACCGATTACATCAATTAATTTCATGTATGATATTCAATTAATCAAAATTACACTTACATTTCACGAAATTAAGTTAATTGACAAAATTAGTATTTACAATTATTCCAACTTATCAAAATAATGCCATTATGATTTCTCATATGATTAATTTCAGGTTTAGTTTAACCGATTAGTGTGTCAACTCATAAAAATAATTAGTTATAAAAATTAATGTTTTTGATTATTACTATTTACAATTATTCCAGCTATTCTAGTAATCAAAATATTAGATATTACTACTTCCATTGGCATGACTATGTCTTACAATATGCATGCATTCTGCTTGTACACAACTCACAAATATGAGGGTGTGGCCTAATGGTTACTTAATTAGCTAGTGACGCCTATTGTTTGTGTTTACTCTGTATGTTTAAATAATAGTGTACCTTTAATTTCATATTTTACTTACTTATTACAAGCTAGTAGCATAATCAGTGTTACTTAAGATAAAACTGCTTTAATAAAAAAAGTTACAGCAAGTTGATACTCATCATTCTTTATTTGCTCAAAACAAGTATTGTTTGCTGAATAACTTGTTCATTTCACTGTTATTGTTAGAAACAAATAATCATGGACTAATAACAGTGAAACAATATGCAATACTGTTAAATCATTAAGCTTCTTACACAAACAATAATCTTACTTAATTCAACTAAATCTAGTTAGATATAATGCCCTGAAAGAGAAAGCTATTAACACTGCCTAATATAATAAGCTTCAAGTTGTATTACACAGGCCTGAAATGGTTTTATTGCTTGAAATTTTTACATGTTCTACAGTAATTCCTGTATGCTGAATCCAAAAATGATATCCATTTTTCTCCATCACTTACAGATTTTTCATAAAACATCACAACGCAACATATAAAAGAAGGACCACAACACGTAGTTTGAGACTAAAAGATGTAGATTTCACAAAAAGAATAAGGATGAATGAGGATGCATATTCATTTGACCTCAATGTTCTTCCCTTGTCTTCAGTTTGTTTGTATTTTTGTTAACAAACATAATATTAAAAAAATGTTCATTGCAGTAAATGAAACAATTTGATCTAAGAAAGTGTTTTTTTCTTTCCAATTTGTAAAATATCCTTAAGTGATAGAAAAGAAAGAATATCATTTTCAAAATCTGCATAACTGAAGTATAGAAAAATCTGTTATTAAAACCAAAACAACTTTTGTGAAGTTTAAATTCACAGGCCTGTGTTATTAATTGATTTCTCAGTTTACAAGCATGTTTCTACAGTTTTTTCCCACCTCTACTGTAAAATGTATTTTTTTTTAACTTTGCTTAAAAACTTTATATTTTTAATGCTTATAAAATTATTTTTCCAAGTTTTCCACACTGATGATGCAATTAAAAAAATATGCAAAACTTGTTATTAAAGACTTTTCATACTACCACGATTTTAATATTTTCTATACTGCTTCAATATCCACCTTATAAATCATTTTAATATCTGCAAAGAATTCACCTCGTATAATAAGAAGTTTTCTTACTGAATAGTAGATGTTATACTGTCTTTGTTTTCATTTTTGTTGAATCGAAGTGTATTTGTTACCACTAAATTATATATTATCTATCACACAATGTGACAAAAATCTTACTAGTTTCATCACATGAAATATAATTACACTCATTTTAATGGAAAATTAGGTTTAGTAGAGTAATTGTGTGAATATTTGGGAAACCACCCAAGGAACAGTATTAATCACATTTCAGCTTGTTACAGGTTTTATACTACATTGTATATGATAAGATGAAAGAAGCAACTTAATCCTAAATTGTTGTACCTTAAGATGTTTATCATATTAAATGAACAGTAGTTCCAAAATCTCTTTAAAAAGACCCAAAACAAACCAAAAATAGGAAGATTAATCTCATATTAGTTGAATGTAATCAATTAATAAGCCTAACAATTAATCAATCAGCTATTTCCACTAACTGCCCAGCTCTAGATTTGGATATAGATAAAATAAAATCAGCATTTAAACACATTCACTTGAAACACGTTTTTAAGAATTTATTTACAGATTTAGTATTAAGTTTAGTTATTTTGTAATGTTTCTAAATTTTTATCTCTAAAATAAGTCAAGTGATCCTCCCATGTCACCATTCTAATTTTCTAAATCTGACTTGCTACACAGAAAAAGTGTAATTAAATGTTTGTTAAAAAATAAGACTAAAGAAAACAATAACTTTAAAACAAACCTTGTTAATTAGATGTTCCGTGACCACCTCTCTTAGTCCTGTGTACAGTCTTTCTCCATGTTTATGTAACACCATTGTATATGCATTTCTATACAGCTCTTCAAAACTCAACCCACTGTTGTTCTTTTTCTGAATTTCCTGAATAGCATTTTTTAGAAGAGCCCATATGTTTTGTACATATTTCTCATCCATAGTCATCTACAAGGCAGTATATTAAATATACATAACAATCTTACTAGCCCTATATATAAAAACATAAAAAATTGTACAATTCTATGATGTACAATCTTCATAAATAAAAGAATCTTAAACAAGTTAATAAATTGAAGAAAATAATAAATGTATTTTCTAAATAACTGAAGACTATGTTAATGATACAATAGATCATAAATTCTGGTAAGGCTAATTTTAAATAAAACTATTACCAATTAATGGCAAAAGGGTCACATTTAAAAACACAGAAGACAAATGTTTAGAAAATAAAATACAAGAAAATGGCATTAACAAAATAATTACTACATGTGGTCATAAGCTGTCACTCCTCAAACTCTGAACAAAAGTTTTGAAAAGAAGACAATAAATCTATAATGTAAAGATATGTTTTACTTAGTTTTTTTCAACATCTTTAAAAAATTCAAAATATTTAGAAAAACAGGAAAAAGCTAACACAAGAAATAAAGTCTAATGGTTATTCATTAGCACTGAAATGAGAGCCTGCAAAGGTTCTTTCCATTAATTTTTCAATGGCTGGTAATTCTCATGGTTAGTGTCAAAAGTGCTACCAAGCACCAAAGCTGTGAAGACATTCCTAAGGTGATAGTCCAGGTCTGGGGCAAGCAAATTGAATTGTAGAAATGTACGTGTAGAATAACCAAAATGTGCATAAAAATTATACATTTGGACTTTTTTGTATGCAAACTAGTGATATTTAACAACTTTTGTTAAATTTGGAGTACCAGGAGCAATTCCCAGTGTCGGGTACATCTGTTTGATACCAACCATTATGGGCAAAACCCTGCATATTAATTAAAAATCCAGAGATAGTTTTTATACAAATCACTAGTTAGGCCTCAACTACATATTGCAAAGAGTTTTTGTCTTTTTATTTAAGAAAGGATAGTGACTTACCAGATGGGTTCAGATTAAAGCTACTTTGATGATTCTGAAGATGAGTTATCTTATGGAGATAGGTTATGATCTCTTTAACAAAAGAAGGGAAAGATGTGATTTTATTGAAGTTTACAAGATTACCTGGGGGGATTAATAGAATAAAGGCATCTGATTTCTTTTTGACAAATTCTGAAGAGAATAGGAGAAGATACAAGTTCAATATTAGAAAACGCATACAAGGCTCAAGTTAAAATAGTTATATTTTTCTAACAGGGTGATTAGTTTGTGGAATGAACTGCCATTAATAGTAGTGAAGAATGGCATCTTACCAGAGTTGAAGAATGGAATGAATGGCTTCTTGAAAAATAAAAGGTGGGTTTGATTTTCTATTTTTCTTAAAAGTGGGTGTGTAAGGACAGCTTTAAAGGACCAGATGTTCATTTGCTATTTGTATGTTATAATGAACACTCCTTAGGTCACCCAACCCTTCCATAGACAGATGGTATAGTTAGTTCTGAACACTGACTCAAGAGAAAACATTCTGTTGAACGGAAGCAATACTGTGGCCATATAAATTGTGGATGACTTGCAAAAGCTTGATCTGAATTGATACAGTGTAAATTAGAGAATCCTGGAATCAAATCCAAGCTAAAAGAAGATCTTTTTCATCCTGAATTTTTTTTAATATTATGCAAGCAAATACAAAATAAAATCTGAATATATAACTCTTAAGTTTTGTTTCACAAGGAGTTGGCTTTTTATAAGCAGTGGTTCAAGTTCGTGAACCTTTTAAATTTAAAAATGCTAGATGCTAACATAGTACATATAGCAGTTTAAAGGGCTAAAAACACAGTCACATAATTACTATCATCTTTAAGATAATGGTTGAGAGGATGAATTCCTATGTGAACATTATCAATTTGAAGGGAATATTTTTAGTTATTTCTGTCAGTAGCATTCATTGATCTTATATGTGCCTATGTGGTATTTGCATGCAATTCATATTTGGCTTATTCTTTTCTTACTATATTTTGTAATCAGATCTCAATACCTTACATCAGCTTGTTGAAAATTTGATATTTTTTTTACTTTGAAAAACATCATTTTAAGTGTGATTGAAAACATGATTTATATAAAACATATCATATTTTATGATGTTCAGAACATGCCCTGATGGGAGCTTGAGCCTAAGACTCTCAGCTCTGAGGTTGATGCTACTTATCAATGTTTTTTTAATTCACTTCTAAGTTTTTATCTATTTGGTACGTTTTCTTTTTTTATGTACTATAGTCACTTACATACAACCCTGATCATTTTTTACTTCAGAAAATATTAAATCAATTTTTCCATTTGTCTCCTAAATATTCCTTATATAATATGCTATTTCAAGCACCTTCAAATTTTCACACTATAATGTCTGATGAATGATACTCCCTATAAGTCTGGTATGGGGACTATGATTATACATGTCAGATTTTGTAAATATATTCTTAAAAACATAATCTAGCGATCTTTTTATCTCACATTACTAGCTTAAGTATCATAAAAACAAGAGGGAATCCTCAATAGCTGTGGCTGTAATTAGATCTCAAATCGATCAAGAGATGGAGCTATGAACTAAAAATTTGTTCTTGAAAAAACTCGGAGCCATTCTAGAGCTGCTATACAGCGGTTAACAACAATGGATATATAAATTGTTTTGTAGTTTCAATATTTATTAACAAAAATATTTGCAAGTAGGAAAATTATTAATTCACAAGTTGACATCAATTTCTATTACACAACAGAGTGCAACAACAGTTTATTGGTATTTGCAAAATAAAATAATTTTAATTATCTATCATAAATGGTCAAGTGTTCATTTTTTTATTTTTCAAAAATTCTTTTACAGTATTACCAATATATATATAATTTTTATACAAATGTAGCCTCAACTATTATCGAAAAATTCAGTACTGTAAAGTAATATCATATCTTGTATATTTCAAAAATTTCAGATGTTAGTTCTTTATAATAATGGTTTTGAATTTTTAATATCTACTTATCTACAAAGCATACAAAGTGGTCGCAAGTAATTTTGTCATCATTCAGAACTTTTAATAAAAATTAATTAATGGGTGGATCTTGACTTCAATATATGATGACCATGAATTTTGACTGTGGTGACTTTAGAAACAAAAATGGTGAACATAATTAACTTAAAACGCATTACCTCTTACATTCTCTGAAGAAAATTATAATTTATGTTCTATACTGACATTTTAAATAACTTTTCTTCAGCCACCAGTTAGTCTAAACTTATTATGAATAGTCAAAATTTAAGTCTCTGCTGTTTAAAGTAATGTAAACATATTTTCAAAAAGTTTTATACCTTTTGTAACATTTTAACATACTCACTAGCATACTACAAATTTCTGTGAATAAGTATTCAAAATTCTGATTACATGCAGTTGGAAAAATTTTCAAAATTCCTTAGATTTACTATTTAAATTATTATCACAGTCTTATTATTGAAAAAAAATAGCTCCATATATTATAATTCTGAATAGTTCAATGTTTAACTTGGAAAATGTATAGTTATTTTAATATGGATAGGTTAAGGCTTCTTAAATTATTTCTTCTTAAGAAAATTAATGGTAAGAGGCGATCTTATTGAAGTTTACGCAATTGTCTAGGGGAACGATAAGATAAAGATCTGTTTTTTTTCTCTGTATTCTGAAGATTACAGGATGAGAGGATACATGTTTAAGAGTGGAAAAGACAGGCTTATGGAATGATTAGCCTTCAGTCGTAGTTGAGCCTGGCACCTTACAAGACTTTAATGGCAAAAATTGATTAATTTTTGGAAAATAAAGGTATGTTTAATTTTTTCCTTTTCATCAGAGGCGAGTGTGCAAAGACAGTCACAGACCAAATAATTCTTTGTTATTCACACATTTATGCTACTTAGCTAGACCTTTTTTCAGGTTTACTTAATCTGCATATTTCTACTTGATTGTTTTTGGTTTTTTTAGTTGCTTCAATATTTATTGCTATCTTGTTTTAATATAGCTTTTTGACAGAATCGCACTGCTTCACATTGGTTGGGTATGGAGTGGCTTATTTTTGTTGTAAATTTGGCAATCCTGCCTTCCTTGAAGAGAAAAATTTATTCATTAACCTTTATACAGTTACTCAATAAGTTTTTAACCATAGAGATTTGCCATATCAACCAACATTTTATTTTCAATTAATCATTGTATCAGGAAAAAAACATACAAATAACTATTACTTTAGCTTCTGTAAATATAAATTATTTCCTAATTCATAATTGACCTTGAACAAATACTTTAAAGATCATGTGAAAAACGAAATTTTAAAACATAAAATATGTATAAAACTGATTACGATGCATTTCACAGCTTACCACAACAAAAAGTTATATATACTCTCATTGAGTTTCATTACGATAATAATTATGTCTATTTACATTTGTAATCAACAATGACACATGATGAGAGATTATAAGTTTAAAACATGAATAACAATAAGACATTGCATAGAGATTTTACACTTGTGTTCATGGGAAGGTAAATCATTCTACAGATCGTGTTTAATCCGCATAAATGTTATATACTATACAATTTGATATCTTATAAATCACTGTTATAAATATCACTTTGACAAAAGCTTTGCATGTTGCATGCCCAACCAACTTGATTAGTTCTAGTATTGGGTGAATGACCTCATCAGCAGCAGGTTAAACCAAATTGGGACAATATAAAAATCATTAAAAATTAATATCAGTTTTATTGTGATGTAATATAACACACACTTCTAGAAACTGATCATTTCTATTTCATCCAATTGTACAAATCTAGTTGTAAACTTTTGAATTGCTTACTTCATCTTTTTTTAAGATTCTTTCTTTAAAAAAATACTCGTTTTTATACCCGGTCTCAATATAGATTACCACTGAGAATATAAACAATTATTACTTATTAAGCATGACTTTACACAATAATTGAACAAGTTACATGTGCAAGCCACAAAGAAATCAAATAAACCAAACATTTTTGGAAGATAGATCTCAAATCTTGATTCTTCAACTTCAATGGTGAATTCATATTTGAGGAAATATCTACCTTCCAAACAAAAACAAGAGCTGAAGTTCATGAGCATCTGCAGGGAATGGTAAAGGGGGACAGTTGCCCCCCAGTAAAATGAGAAACATCATTCTTTATTCATTCAGTAGATATATGTATATAACACACACAATACCCCCTGGAGAAATTTATGTGGACTAGTCTAATGTTCAAGTTATCAAATGTCTCATTTGTGACTTGTCAGTTTTTTATCCTAAGCGATTTATCAATCTCAGTTTCAAGAACTTGAAGATTGGAAAGAGTCAAGAGCAATGCAGTACCAATAGAGATTACACTTACAGTTGCAAATTTGAATAGGAGTATGACTGTATCAAGTTTATAAGCTCCTTGGCATGACCTGTTACACTTTAGCTAACCCTAATTTTACTTTTTGCTTTATATATATCTGTATCTAAGCCTTTTTTGGTTATTACTGGCTAACTTTGAATTAACATTAGAACTGCAACAATGAATAGCATAATAATTAACTGTCAATAAGTCTTACAAAGTTACAATAAACTAAACTTTATAACGCACGTAGTAAGACTAATAGTAATAATAATATATACTCTATAATAACACTAACAGAGCACAAATGACAAAGTTAAACTTGCCAACTACTTACAGGAAATGCTCTTATTCTCATTTTAGTATCTTTCTTGCCCGATTTCAAACTCATTTTGCTGTTTCAAAAGCGTCTAAACTTGTTTATAATATTCAAAATGCATACAGCGTTTTTAAAAACTTTATCGGGCTGTGGGGTAATAATACTCTTGATTGTCCCTTACTGACCCGAGTCAAAGCGACGTGTAACCATGAGAGTAAACTAAAGTCAGCGTTTACTGCCACACTTCACCGTTCTTTTCGTTTCTCAGCTAGGACTATCGACCGAAAGCTCAGCATCTAACTGTAAATATTTTACCTTCCGACACGAAAAAGTGTACAGAAAGATATATTAACTAAGGCGCAAAATGTTTATTCAAAATCGAATAAACTGGATACAAGATAATATATATCTACATATTTTCAAATCCAAGCAGTTCAATGTCTAAGTATTGTGTTCTTGAAATATGTAAAAGGCGGTTTTATACAATAAAACAAAGCACGTAGCTGCAGTTTTTTATTCAACTGTAATAGTAAATTTTGCATCCTTTCAACTAAAAATTTTGATTCTTCATTGTCTTAGTATATTTGTTTAATTTATGGCAAATCGTAAAACATTTTTAAATGTCCATAGTTTTATATTTTACATAATTGATACATGTCAATGTTAGTATGGTAATATTGTTGGTATAACAGCTATACTCTAATACTAAAACCATTGTGAAACAACAATAATTTTCTAAACTTTGTTACAAAGGTATGTTACGACAGACTCGAGAAATAGAACATCCAAAGCAGTTTAATAAATTAACGTATATTTTCGTATCCATTAGATTTTATACTAGATTCGATGAGGCCGCAATGGTGAAACGTAATTTGAAACAAAACATTTTTTTATGATTCTCTGAACAGTAAGGGGTTGTTTTGTTTTTTCTAACTTTCCTTCCAAAATGTAACATTTACACCGGACCTAATTGGTCTTGGGAATAACGGCAATTGTACACTAGACATTTGAATAATTCTAACGTCACATTTACAGTAAAAAATGCTTTATTACTTTAGTTTGAACGAAGTCACAATAAGATGTTGAATAGTCAGGAATACGAAATTCGTTCGATTTTTAAAGAGCATTTTTATCTATATACATACGTACATGTGTGTGTGTGTGTAACATCTTTTGAGACCATCATTTATTTTTACTTGTGGTTCTTCATTCTCTGTGTGATGTATTTTCGACTATTTTGGGTCATTGAAACTGTGATATGGTATATATAGGTCAAAAGCTGATATTACGTTAATTACACCATGCACAGGTAAATAAAGATATTGCTCATAATACTGTTACGCCTCTGTTCGTTAGTTAATTTTCCATAAATTCTGGAGACGTCTTGAATGGGTAATGAAGAAAAACTTTAGTATAAGTTTAACATAACAGCAAATGTACAAAGTTTCGACAAGTTTTTGTCATCATCAGGTACAAACATTTGCTGTTATGTTAAACTTATATTAAAGT
>NW_013666292.1:435551-444316 GCF_000517525.1 Limulus polyphemus
GCTCTATAACAACGTTATAACTCACGTCTCACGTGGCCAACAATATTTTATCCGCATACATTCAATTACTCATTCTCTGACTGCAGTTCAATTACTCATTACCTCTCCGTCGCTTCGTAGCCGGTCTTATATATACAAGACTACACTATATCTAGAAAGATCACGAGATTTAAGGAAAAGACGTGAAAGTTCGAGAATGACGTGGCGTGATACTAGTCACGTGACCTCGATGTCGTAACAATACGAACGTTGTCATTGACATATACGAGACTGCCCAGAAATTCCTGTAGGCCTGAAGTAGAATTCCATACTGGAGCTACTTATTTCAATATCGCCTATGGTCAAAAATTTGTCTTCTTCTTCTTTTGTTTATGAAAGATCAATCAAATCAAAAAAAAAATATATATATATATGAACTTATTACAATGTGCGTATATTGGGGAAATTATATAGTACTTACATTTAAAGTCATCACACTTAACACAGATTGTGGAGCTCGTTTTCTTGTGAGGCCCGGGGCAAATTGCCTCTTTTGTTCCCCCTCTCTAAGAGCGGCCCTCCATTTATATGTAATAAGTGGGTAAGTCTTTGCATATAAAGGCTAATAATGTAACATTTATGATAATTTTACAATCTTTTCATTGAATTATGATTTTGTTGCTTATAATTAATGCTGTTTACAATTGAAATGAATAATACTAAATTACTTCACACAAAAAAGGTAGCAAGTAAATAAACGTAAAAACATTTAATTGAGAACAGAATAAACCATAGCACCCGAGCAAAAAGTGTAATTAGACAACATTGAAGAATACAGATTAAGCTAGTATTTTTTATAGATATTTTTAGGCTTGTACTTTATAAGTTTAGATATTAATCTTTTAAAGTGAGATAATAATAAGATTACAAATAAAAATAAATGAAGTGTAAACAACACCAAGGAAGGTATAAAGGAAATTGAGATTGAGTACCCTGAAATACCGAAGAAATTAATTATAGAGCCCAAAGTTTTCGCAAAATTGAAATCCTTTTTCTGTTTGAATTCACAATATTTCTGTACAACTTTTGTTTACATAATTTTCATGTTTTTAGTAACATTGATTTATAAAAGGTTTTGTTTTGATGGTAAAAGGTTATCTATAACCTTCGTCCTTTATTTATTTCTCACTTATCTTTTCAGCTTCTGTCAATTTCAAGGAGAACAGAAGTATTAATACAACCTGTGGGGTAGCTAGCATCAAATGTATGTGGACGCATACATGCGAAAGCCTGGTGGGAGGTCTGGGAAGCAAGTCGTTATAACCAATGATATATTGAAATAAAATTTTAATGAACGAATGGAAATACATTACTTTTATATTTCTTTATATTTTATGTTTATACGTTAAATATATATTATATATCTTTAAAAAAATGTGAAAATGATGTGGATGCTTGAGTATACAAGCATACATGGTAGCTACGCCACTGACGACGAAGATATCACAATACTGTGAAGAATATTGAAATTGACAATGGCTTAGTCTTAGATATAACATCATACACATTTTGCACAAAAAAAATTGCAAAACTTTTCAACTTACTTATTTCATTTTTTGTCCAAGAACATCACTAGAGTTAAAGAAATTGGTAATATACAGTATTCTTCAAATAAATTAGAGTTAATATATGTAGAACACAAAGCAGTGTTCCATGTCTACTGCGTATCAAATATCGTTTAAAATTTGTTTGTTTGATTTTAGGATTTTCGCGAAAATTTACATAATAGTTATCAGTGTGTAGTCGTCCCTAATTTTGAATTAATAGACTGGAGGAAAGGAAGCTAGGGAACAGCTCCCACCGTCAACTCTTGGGATATTCTTGTCTTACCGAGTATTGGGATTTTACCTTCACTCTTATTTCACACCCATGGCCCCAAATTAAGTATCACATCTTTTTGTTTATTTTGCGGCAACGGAACGCGAACCATGAATTTTCTGAGTCACACTCCAGTTATGCTAACCTTGAGTCATACCAAGCCCATTGAAATTTGGTTTTATTCGAAGTAGTTACACATAGTCATATTATTTAATGTATAACGTTTTTTAAATTTGCATGTTCCTTGCAAATAAACAATTTATTTAATTGCCTTTTAAATGAGCCTCTTTCTTCTTATTTCATTGTAAAAAACAACAACACAAAAAAAAAACACCTGTATAGTTTATTGTAGCCTGTTGCTGCTAACACTAGATGTATTCAATAAGATCACTACAGCATCAGTGAGTTGTGATTTCCTAATTATAATCTTTGGTATACTCAGTCAGACAGCTGTTGTTAAAACTATGAGCACCTTCAGTATTAACTCTAACATTTCTATTAAAACAATTTATCAAAGCTTTAGAGTTAACTGCTATGTTTACAACTATTAATTTATAATTTTAAGAATTTGAGCTCATTTTAAATATATTTCATGTGAATCAGTCAATATGCATAAGTAACTCATATACCTTCAATTATGAGAAATAAAAATAATATTTTACCAAAAAAAATACTGTGAATGAGTACTAAATTATTCAATTTAAGATGCTAATATAATTTTCACATATTCGTGTAAAAGAAAGTGAATAGTTATTCAAAATTATGATGTTTGCATTACTAAAGTAAGTCAACAGAATTTGTCCAAGTACTGACAAATTTAATGTATTACACATTAAACCAGTTATTACTATGAATAAGAATTAACAAATATATATTTTGAAGCTGAAAAATAAAAAATTAAATACGGTAACTGATCGAGGCTTAATAATGAACGATCTCAACTAGGAGTGTAGCATATGATACCTAGAACACTTAATCATGGATATCCAATAACACCAATTGCATTAATCCTTATAAAGGAATCAGAGTGTTTACTCTGCCACGAGAACACTGTTAAATCACTTCCGTTAAATGTAAAGTCAAATGTTTCATGTGTTTTTTCTATATAGAGCGGAAGAGGGTGAAACGACACCCATTATACAATATCAGAGTAAACACAAAACTAGAGCGAAGTGTTTCATGCAGTTTCCTCTATGTTTTTGCCCTATCATTACAACAGAAGAGGGCGAAACGAGATTAATTACAGCCTTTATTCATTTATTGTACAGAATTGGCATTTTGGCCATCAGAAAAGTTGTGCTTTCCTGGTGATATATGAGATAAGCAGTTTTCGAAATGGCTGTTGACTACCATGTGACAATTTTTTCAATGTCCTTTGCCTGGTACAGTGGTCATACCTTTATGATTATTAAAGGAACCTGCTAATTAAGACACAATCTGGCATCTGTTTTACCTTATAATCCTCCCCCACTGTATTTTCTCTAGGTTTGTCACCAAAGGATGATGGCTATATGTTTTCCTCGTGACACATACACGCTTTCGATTTCCGCTGTTGATAGGGTTTAATGACTCATGTCCTTGAGCATCCAATTAAAAAAAAATCTATGATAGCAAAGCTACTACTAAATAGGCAGTTACCCATATTTCTTTTTGTAAATCTGGAGATGCCTGTTGTTTCCATTGTCTTGCAGGCTAACTACTAACTATGAAACAGCTATATCTCTGCATTTATAAGGCATATCTCGTGAACAGTTCATTTTGCACATGCTAGCCAACGAATCGTGTTTTCTGAAAAATGTATTTAAGGGATGTTAATGAACAGACTGTGCAGGCAGTATACAGTGTATGTTTATTCACATAGTTTTACGTGAAGCCATAAAATTATCTGCTAATTTAGTATTTGAAACGAATCCATTGTAACTGCTTTAAATCTATTATGTTTTTAACAATACATTCTTTATCTAGTGTCACTTAGAGATTTTCAAGAATTTCAAGAATGTATGATAATACTATTTCAATTACATTATATTCGTAATGTCCACTACCAACGACGTTTTCCTCTCAGTCCAGAGCTGTCCCCCAGTGAGACAGCGGTACCTTTACAGTCTTACATCGCTTTAATCCGGGGTTCGATTCCCGCGTTGGACCCAATGTTTTTTAGCTAAAAAAACAATCCAGAGCTCTTCAGCCGGCTCGGATATAACAAATACAATAGTGATCAAACACTATTTATATAAGCCATTTGTTACAACAACAATTATCATACACTCTTTTAATTCTTGAAAATCCCTAGGGGAGTGAATAAAGAATGTAGTGTTAAAATATAATAGCCTAACACTAATATGTCATTATGATAATGCTTCACCAGTTTGTAAAAGGCGTTCACACCATCCATGATGATTCATGTTAAATCAACTGTCAGGGTTTTATGTTCACGAGTGGGCTGAGGATTCTTCTACAATAGGTGCTTGTGACTTGTTGGCAATAAATGTCAACAATAAACGGACAGCACACTATCCACTTGTTTTAAAATAATATGTCCAAAACAAGTCAAACACATGTACAAAAATTCTTTATACTATAGGATATCACAGTTTTATTTAAAACTCTAAGGAATTCTCTTTTCTTATCAAAAGTACACTCAGGCTGATTCAATTTACTTTAGAATCCAATTGACTAGACGAACTATTTTTCTCTACTCTCACACAACAGTATCAGTGAGTAATTCATCTACGTTACCCTGTGGGTTACCACAGTTGTATCCTTAACTTTAAATAATTGTCTCTTTTACGTCAAAGTCCACAGAGATGGGTTCAATTACTTTAGAACATCCTTTGACCAGACAAATTATTCTCATTATTTCTATTAAACTGTGAAACTTACTTTAAAATATCGACCGTTACGGCAAATTACTCACACGTCGGCTAACTTCACGTTTTCCAACTTTTTCTAACAGAACTTTACTTACTTTTCTCTACTTCACTTTAACTAATTTAATGTTTTCTGACTTAACTTCTAACTTTTTTATAAATTGCCTATCACGGCTAAACTCCAATCACTCAGTCTAGATCTGTATAAATATCTCTCACTTGACTTTTTTCTACTTTACTTTACGAGCCATCTATATACCTTGCCCAACTGAGGCCTGAAATTTTCTACAAACTACGCGACGGGATGATTTAACAATACTCAGTTAAGAATAACGAGAAAAATACCGAAGATTCGAGTAATGTGATGTGAACAATATTAGTAAAGCCTAGACAACATTGTAATTGCAAACACAACGTACGACTCGTACAGAGTTATGTAACGAAACTTGTCACAACTATCACTTTTAAAACGATCCGCCCCTCAGTGGCACAGCGGTAGACTTACAACGCTAGCAACCGGGTTTCGATACTCGTGGTGAGCAGAGCACAGATAGCCCATTGTGTAGCTTTGTGCTTAATCACAAACAAACAATAAAACGATCCATCTCTAACACTCCTGCCTTAAAAAACTAAACAATCATTAAATATTAAGTCACAAAATAAACTAAATAATAACACTTACACTAAACAGTCTTGTATATCTAACATCAAATCTTATATAAATAGTGTTCCTGTGTTCGTTATATCTCAGTTGGCCTGAAGAGCTCTGGATTGAGCGAAATGCGTCGTCGGCAGAGGATATTACGAATATAGTGTTGTTCAAATACTATTATTATACACTCTTCAAATTCTTGAAAATCCTGAAGGGACTAGATGAATAATGTAGCGTTTACAATATAATAGGCTTAACACTAATGTCTTATAACAAGTATAATTAATTGCTTTAAGACTATATATATCTAATAAATTGTTTAAATAATTCATACAAAATTACACCTTATCAATAATAATAATGTATATGATCAAACAGATGGAATTATCTCACCCTTGTTTTAACTAATGTTTGTGTTTTGTATTTTTTTTAGAAATAATGATCATAACCCTACCCAAAAAATAATTGTAAGTCTGTTTATTACCAAAACTATTCATTTTAGCACTTGAAGCAGAAATTACGTGTGTCACAGTTTGTAAATTAAATATTCAGTGTAGCAATATGGAATAGAGTTTGCTACAAATATATTTATCTTTGTTACACAAAATAATGTTTGTTACATTAAAATTAGTACCGTAATTGTTTTTAAATTGGTTTGTACTTTCATTTAGTCAAAGATTTTTGTGTTCCTAAAATGTTATTAGTCTTTAATCAATGTTATTTCTCTGTGTTTATTGCTTAAAATTGTTTAAAAACCATTTAATATTTATCCATTAAGACCTGTAAATGTTTCGAACTACTGAAGCTAAACTCAAAACTACATAATGGGCAATCTGTGCTCTGCCCTCCAAGGTTATCGAAACCCGGTTTCTAGCGTTGAAAGTCCGCAGACATACCGCTGTGCCACTGTGGGGCTTAAATGAGTTATTTTCAATTGAAAGTTTGCACATACTATGCACAAATTATTTCAATTTTACCAAATTTGAGAAAACAAAATTTCCATGACACAAAAATAAGAATAAATGCTGTGTTAAAAACTACCCACAGGAAGAGCTAATTGCAGATAGTATTTAGATTTAAGAAGCAAAACAAAACACGTTTGTCTGGCTATTGGCAAGCACAAAGTTATACAATGAATTAACTGTGCTGTGCCCACTCCGGGGATCGAGCACTACATTTTAGAGTTATAAGCCTTCAAGTTACCACCAATTCTCCTTTTTCAGTCTATATGTGTGATAAATGAATGCCAATGTGTCAAGTATAACGTGGTTTAAAGGAAGGCCTTTTTACAGATTGACTATTTAGATGACTTTCAATTGTGGTTCAGATATAAATCGGAAGGTAAATAAAGCTAAAAATTTGGTTCAAAACCCACGATGGGGAGAGCACAGATAGCCAGCCATTGTGTAGCTTAAAACTAGCTTTGTGCTTAACATCAGACAAACAAGTTGACTAAAAACTGAAATTGCAGGTTACAGGAATGTTTATTTGAACTTTCAAGACTAGAGATCTACTGTGTCAGCGTTTACCCTTATGAATGTCAGCTGTGTTTTATTTTTAATCCTATAAGCTTGCTTTGTACTTAAAAGAATTAATTTTAACTTCTCTAAGTTCATTAACTAATTTCTCTGATTTTGCTCTTCTTCAATCATTTAACCATTTGCCTTTGATAATAAAATGCGTATGATTTCCAGTTGAAAAGATTGAGAAGGCTTTAAAGAGAAATCAAAAGAGGAAAATTTCGATAGATAACAAAAATATTTGCGGAATCAGGTAATAATAAAAAATAAAATCTATTTCTCAGGCAACAGGAAATTAATTCTGATCTACGAAGAGGTTTTGGCTGACCTTATATAACTTTTCAGTTTGGTTAATAATATGCTTGGAACTGAGAATGCTAGAAATTCGATAAGTAATGAATAATTGTGTAATTCGAATCTGCTTTTCAGACTATAGGCTTTTTACCATTGAAAGAGTCAAGCAAAGTTACTCTCTATTCTCTTTCGTTTGTTTGTAATTCAATGGTTATATTTACTTAGATGTTTTAGATATAGTATTCTAGAAATTTTAATTTGGGGGAGAAGATTTTTCAGCATAAAGATTACTTGTAATTTGTGAATCTTATGTCTCCTTTCGGATTTTGCCTTATAAACCTTACTGTAAAATTCAAAGAGTTCTAGGGTTAACACATTCACTTTCTCAAACAGAAGTGGAGAGAGGAATAAACCCAATTAAAGTGTCTATAAATATGTGGTAACAAGATGTAATACGTTTACTCTCTCAATCAGGAATAGAGAGATTGAATAACCTTACTAAAGTGCCTGTAACCAGTTGGAACCAAGACAATAGTGAGAGGACTTTTTTTCCAAAGCTTTTGGTTGCTATACTAGCAAAAGTATAGGATTGATTACTCTGCCTTTTTTTGGTGCCAGTCCTTGTATGCGTAAAGGAGGTACTATTTTGGTTGTTTTGAAAGTAAATTATTTTAGATCTATTGCCTTGCCACTATAGCTCGATTCTTTTCAAGGTACTGGAACATATTGTACTGATTCTTGGAAAGGCAACAGGAAGGATATGTGGTGTAATACTTCCTGTAGTATTATAATAGGATGTTAATAAGGTTATTGTAGATTGGGTTTAGTAGTTGAATTAATTTTATCTTTGGAACAGGTGTGGCACGACGGTTCGTTTGAGAAACCTGACGATGGTAGTACCAGAGATTTAATATTGCATTTTTCTAAGGATATTTCATTGATTATTACAGTTGTTGTTTTTCTATATTCATGTGAAATCAAGATATTGTTCATGAAAGCTGCTTTAACCCAAATTATTTAAATTATGTTTTCTGGTTTTGTTAAACATTTATTATAGATGATGCCTTCCTTTTTTTTTTTTTAATAAATTTGGCAAGACTCTAGAATATTTAATGTACTGTTTACAAATGGAGATTGGGAAAATTTAACTATAAGAGATTCATGAAACGTTAATTTTTATTCGTCTAAAAATTATATCTTTATATCCAGGGTGAAGAGATAATGTGGGGTACTGGTGGATGGTGGGTGGTAAGGCGCTCTGCTGCCTTCCCGCTGGTCAGTAGTTCGAAATTAGGAACGGCGCGGATAACTTTATTAGCTTCGCCATAAATGCAAATACGAATTGACTAAATGCTCTTCATACGTTTCTGAAACGCCACTGAGTTCAAGATAGAGAGAATGAAGACGACATTTTTGTAAAAGATTATGAAATAATGTTCTTGCAAAATAAGCAATGTAAGAAATATTCAAAGTGACCCCAAACACTTTCTTTGTGGCATTGTTACATTATTATACTTTATATATATAAAAAAATACATAGGCTGCAGATATGATTTCACCACACTAAATACT
>NW_013666292.1:445316-446579 GCF_000517525.1 Limulus polyphemus
CCTCACCACCCACCGCCAACTCTTGGGCTACTCTTTTACCAACGAATAGTGGGATTGACCGTCACATTATAACGCCCCCACGGCTGAAAGGGCGAGCATGTTTGGTGTGACGGGGATTCAGATTGCGAGTCGAGCACCTTAACCACCTGGCCATGCCGGGCCTAAATTCTAGTAAACTAACCATGAGTAAAAATATCTTTCATATTTTAATAATAAAGTTCATTGTTATTGTTGCACTTAAATCTCACTGTTGTCACTTTTCTAAAGTGTGTTCAAGTACAATAGGAACTCAACTACCCAACAGTTTATTTGTTTGTTTTAGAACAAAGTTACAATGCGCTATCTGCACTATCCACCGCAGGCAATCGAACCAGGGATTTTAGCATTGTAAGTCCGGAAAGTTTCCGTTGTTCTATTGGAGCACATCGAAATAAAAGACACAGTAATAAATCATTATTAATCAATGAGTTAGAAAGAAGAAAAAATTTATTAGTAAAATGAACTGCAAATGGAAATTTAATTTGTTATTTCCTTTTTTATTTGAAATCTTTAAGGGTGTAAACAAAAATAACTAATGAAGAAAAAACATTTATCATTTGTAGCAATTGTGAGATAGCAAATTCCATTTTTGTTATGATTATGGTTGTGTTTATCGTTCGTTTATTATTTTATTCTATCGTTTAGTTTATCTATGCATTTTTATTTGCATTAAAACGCTAACTTACCTTCTAGCTAATCTTTTATATTTTGTGTAAATGTGTGTGTGTATCATGAAACTAACACCAGCTTCCTTAGCGGTGACGTACATATACTATTAATGTAGGAGAAGAGTATGTAAATTTATGATTACATGAGGTTGTGCTCTCGTGACCTACTCTGTGAATAAATACCTTGCCAGAAGCTTCACTAAGAGAAAGAGAAAGAGAGTCACGAGAAAGTTAGTGAATTATTGCTGTATCACTCGATATTGTTAAGGTGTTTTTGAAATATTCTAGTTACTGTATTTTTTATGAAAATAGGTTTTCTTTCTGGTTCTTTTTCCTGTTTCCAGGCACTTGTTTATTAACTGTGTTTTGGTAAGTGTTAAATTTATTTTTAAGTGTTTCTTTGCTAAATAAATTGTTTTTTATTGTTGAACCCTGAAAGTTACCAAGTAACTATCCCCCCCCCCCAGTGGCACAGCGGTATGTCTGCGGATTTACAACGCTAGAATCCGGGTTTCGATACCCATAGTAGGCAGAGCACAGATAGCCCATTGTGTAG
>NW_013666292.1:447177-452978 GCF_000517525.1 Limulus polyphemus
CTTTGTGCTTATTTACAAACACACACAATAACTAATTGTAGTTGGAACCCTTCAATGAAGTAAATTGTATTTAAAGAATGAATTGAAATAGATAAATGGCAAAAGTTAATTTCCCATGAATAATTGTTTATCTTATATTTTTCCTGCAAGCCTGCACAAGGGCTAACTGCGCATAGTCGCTCCTAATTTGCAACTGATAAGTTAGAAGGGAAGGCTGGCAGTCAAACAGCATCCACCACCAACTCTTGGGTACTAACTGAATAATAAGATTTGATTGCGACAGTTATGTCGCCATAGTATATAATATAACATAATATTTAGGAACAAAAAGGGACCTATTGGTAAGTCTAGGCTGTTCCATCCTCTAAACTAAAACTATTAGATAAATAAGTAATAGTTTTAAAAACCTCAAAGCCAGCCCTTATAATTCATATAGTTATCAAGCTTTCTCTCGAACTCGCTTAAATTTGCTGCCTCCACAACATCTGTAGATAATCCATTCCAAAGGGCAACCACCCTCTTAGAAAAATAAAACAATCTTAGCTAAAAATGACTCCTACCCTATCAGATTTTATATTTGTGTCTTCAAGTCCTACTATTCTCACTATTAAGTACGAAAAAAAGATCATGCACCAACACTATAGATTCCCTTACAATCTTAAACACCTCAAACAGATCCCCTCTGACTCTTTTTTTTTTCAAGAGAAAACAATTTCAGAGATCTTAATCTTTCCTCATATGACAACCCCTCCCATCCCAGGCACCATTGTAGTAGCCCTCCTCTGAACACTTTCCAACAATTCACTGTCCTTCTTAAGGTAAGGATACTGAATACAATATTCCAAATGTGGCCTAACCAGTGACCTGTACAATGAAATTATAACTCTTTAGATTTGTATTTGATATTTCTGTAGATACAACCTAAAATTCTATTTGCTCTACCACTAGCAATAGCACACTGCTTGGATGACTTAAGAGACTGATCAACTATTACACTAAGATCCTTTTCTTTCATAACACTGTTAAGGTTATTATTCCCACTCAAATTATACTTTGAAATTCAAGTTATGATAACCCACATACATTTTCTTGCATTTGTTTATAATTAAAACCCATCTGCCATTTATTCACCCAACTCACTAATTGATCTAAGTTCTTTTGTAAAGCAGTAGCAAACTCTTTACGGCCAGCAACACCGAAGACTTTAATATCATCAGCAAATGTAAGTAATTTATTTTAAAAGTATTAATTGTGACAAATTTTTGTTACGTAACTCTGTACGAGCCGTACGTTGTATTTGCAATTATATTGTTGTCTAGGCTTTACTAATATTGTTAACGATATTTCAAAGTGAGTTTCACAGTTTAATAAAGATAAGAAGAAGAATCTGTCTTGTCAAAGGGCATTCTAAATTAACTGAACCCACCTGTATGGACTCTGACGAAAATGAGACAATTATTTAAGGTTCAGGATACAACTGTGGTAACCCACAGATACTATCGTTATATGAGTAGATAAAAATAATTCGTCATGTCAATTGGATTCTAAAGTAATTGAATCAGCTTGTGTGGACTTTTGACAAGAAAAAATAAATATTTAGAGTTTTAGATACAACTGTGATATCCTAAAGTGTAAAGAATTTTGTACATACGTTTGATTTGTTTTTAATATATTATTTTAAAACAAGTGGATTGTGTGCTGTCCGTTTCTTGTTCAAATTTATTACCAACAAGTCACGGACACCGACTGTAATGAATCCAAGCTCGTATACACAAAACCCTGACACTCTGCTTTCTTTCATCCAGCCACTCTTCTGGCCAATTAGCTAACTTATTCCCCACACCTATAGAAATATTTTTTAAAAAGCATTTTATGTAGTACCTTGTCAAATGCTTTCTCAAAATCCAGATACACCCTTACCCTCATCTACCTTAACGGTAACCTATTCAAATAATGTCAAAAGATTTGTAAGGCAAGATTTGCCCTAAGTGAAACCATGTTGACTATCCAATAAAATTCTAAACTTTGTTAAATAATTTTGCAAAGCATATTTTATCAGACTTACCAAAATATTTCTCACAACTGATGCAAGATTAATAGGCCTATAATTACTGGGATCATTTTTATCACCTCCTTTGAAAAGAGGAGTGACATTAGCTAACGTCCAGTCGTTTGGCACCTGCCCACTATTCAATGACTTACAAATAACAGTAGCAAGTGGCTCACATATCTAATCCTTAACCTTTTTTAAAACCCTTGGGGAAATATTATCTGGCCCAGGAGACTTATCGTTCTTTAATCTTCCCATTTTTTAACAGGCTCAGAATTAATGTGATCATCTTGTTTTATCTTGTTTCCACCAATCAACTGTTCAAGATGAGGAATGCTGCCTAAATCTTCATTAGTGAAAACTGAAGAAAAAGCAGAATTTAATAACTCAACCATCTCATAATTATCAGATACAAGCCTTCCTTTATCATCCCTCGAAGGTCTTACCCACATCTTAACATTTTGTTTACTTTTAATGTATTTAAAGAAATCCTTACTGTTAATTTTTACATTTTGAGCCAACCTTTTTTTTTCATATACATCCTTTTTGATGTCCTAGTTTCCTGTTTGACCAATTTTCTTGCTTTTCTATGATCTTGTAAATCTCCCTTCATACCAGTCAATTTAAATTTCTTAAATTTGTGATACTTTCTTTAATTTTATCTCTTATACTATTTGTGAGCTAACCTGGTTTTTTACTTGCAGCCACCCTTTTCTTTCTATAAGGAATATTTATGTCTTAAATATTTAAAAATGTATCTTTAAAAACTTTTCCACATTTTATCAGTGTCTCCAAATTAATCAGCTGCCCAGTCACAACAGATAATTATTGTCGCATCACTTCAAAGTTTGCTTTTTGAAATTTGCAACCAAAATTTATTCCCGATCTCCATATGTAGCAAAACATCAAACCTAATAGGGCAATGATCACTTGCACCCAGATGTTCACCAATTTCCACCATCTCTACCATTTCTATACTAGAAGTTACAATAAATCCTTAACTTCAACAGAATGTAATTCACATTTTACCTATAAAACCAGTCCTCCCCTCGCTTTAATATTCTACCCATATTAAATAACCTATAACTCTGTATTTCAAAGAAATTTGTGTCGTCAATATCATCTACGTTTAATCATGTTTCAATTATTCCCATTATATCATAATTCTCCATTCCTACCAGTAATTCTTTTATTTCTTATACTTCTAGTATTACAATAGTAACAATTAAGCCTACCTTTATAACTACTTCTATACTCATTTCCTATGCTAAACTTCTCTGTATCTTATTGTTTTTTGTATTTAGTTTATCCTGGCCCTCACCATTGTCTAGTCCTAGTTTAAAACTTCCCTTATAGCAGCTGAGTTAATAGCCCTTGCAAACAAGCTAGCCCCTACCATATTTAAATGTATATCATCCATTCCAAAAAGCTCTCTTCTTCCATTAAATTGATCCCACAAGTCCAAACAGCCAATATGCTCAACCTTGTATGTTAACCTAAACCTAGCATTCAGCCCTAGTGACCTACTTATAATTTAACTTCTTGACAGTATCTCTCACACAATTAAATTATGGCATTTTTCTTTAAATGTCTTTATGAACCTGTACTTATCGTTTAATTCCTCTGACCTATCCCTCTCTACATCATTAGCCCCTACGTGCACAACAAAAACTGCATCATTGCTAGTCCCCTTTATTATGTCTTTAGTGTTGTCAGTTATATCTTTCACCTGTCCCCCTAAATAGCATAATCTCATTTTTTTCTCCCTATTTACCCCACAGACTATTCTATCCACATGCCTTGTCAAGGAATCTCCGATAACTATAACTTCCTTATCATCCACATCCTTCTTTGGCCCTTTTGATTTCTTTCCCTCCAATAGCTTCTCGTCTACACAAGCCGAGGGCTGAAATATTTTGCTCAATAGAACAGGCTCATTACAGATAAACCTGCTACTCTTAGCCCTAATACTACTGTTTCTAACCTCCTTAAAGTCGTTGTTAGCTGATGTATCCCTTGCATGTAAAAGCATTACTTCTTGAAACCCAAAAATGCTTTTTGATAGTTCATTGTGATATTTTTACGACCATGTTTTGAGTTTATTCTATAATATAATGCAATACATTCTGGTTTGTTATAACAAAAAGTTAAATAAAAAAAAATCAACACCAGAAAAACAAAAGTTCGACAAGAACGATTAAAAAGTTAGTAACCATCAGTTTCCATACGATAATCTGACCAGAACACAAACTTTTCTTTTTTAAATACACCTTCCTTCAACATTTGTTAACAATACATTGATTTTCTTTTTGTATAGATATGTTCAGCTCTTGAGGTCTAGTAATTTCCATTTTCTGTCAAATGTATCATTCATACAGGAAAAGCTTTATTGTCCGGCAACTGCCTAACCTCGGCAGTGCCGGATTGAAGAAAATTCTGGTTAAAAAAGCGTTTCCCTTACGATATATGGCCTGGTGGCTTGGGCGGTCGATATTTGCGGAGCACGGCTTTCAATCCCCGTCACCGAACATGCTCAACCTTTCAGCCTTGGGGGCGTTATAATGTGACGCTCAAACCCATTATCCGTTGGTAAAATAGTAGGCCAAGAGTTGGCGGTGGGTGGTGTTGGCTATCTGCCTTCCTTCTAGTATGTCTTTTACTGCTAACTTAGAGACAGATAGCACAGACGGTCCTCGTGTAGCTTTGCGCGATTATTATAAAACCAATCCTTACGATATTTTGTATAAAAATTGTAACACCTTGTACAGTATTTCTACGTCATAAATAACAATAGCAGTTTTAAACTATAATAAATGTTGTAGTTTTTTAAATTAAAAACAAAATCAACGTTTAAGATGCACAATAACATTTTTATTTGGCCGACGGCCAAAATTATAAAGACAACACGTTTCGCTAGCTTTACGCTATCTATCATCATGAGGAGTAAAAACCTACATGACAAGCGGGTAGTTTTATAAAGCAAATGTTTAACTCATTGCAATCTATGAGGGTGGTAAGAAGTCAATATATCTTTCCAAAGTTGTGCACTGTCGACAGCTAACCCTTAATTTCTATTTAACAAAGAATTGTTTGTTTTACAGCACAAAGTTTCTATTGATGCTCTAATATTTAATTCACTTTGGCTATTAGGTTCATTTAGAATTATTGTTTCGTACCATTGTATTTAATGACGTGTTTTAACAATGTGTTCAGCAAGAGGAGAAATTAGCATATTTTACGTACTTTATATTAATTAAGATTTGTTTGCTTATTATTAAGCACAAAACTACACAAAGAGCTATCTGTGATCTGCCCACCACGGGTATCGAAACTCGGTTGCTAGCAGTATAAATACGCAGACATGCCACTGTGTCACTGTGGGGCATGTTAATTAAGACGATATTTCAAATTACGTTTAGTTTGACCAATATATTTTTCTTGCATTCACACCTAATTTTATATAGATTTTTTTTCTCTAAAAGGTGTTTTTTTATCTTTACTACTAGGAACTATTGTTTTAATTTTGTTAAATGGTTTTAAGATAGGACTAAAATGATTTTTTCTGAATACTTTGACGACTTGGCTAGTTATACCTTGTATATGTGGCAATATCATTGTACTGTTAATTTTATTTTCATAGACACTGTTTAATCTAGTAAATTGCTTGATAAAAATTAAATTGTATTAGGTCGTCAAGAAATTAATGTCGCGTTTTGAAATACTTTTATTAACCACCCCCTAAAAAACGTAC
>NW_013666292.1:453272-458100 GCF_000517525.1 Limulus polyphemus
GTCACCGGTAATGGAAAACGGATTCTATATGCGAATATTAAACGCCAAAAACAATGGCTTAGTCCTAGACAAAAACCACTTCCGACCCCAAAACCTGGACTCCATCCGCAGAAAGTGGTGCTTTGAATTTGGTGGGACATCAAAGGAGTAATTCATTTCGAACTTCTCAATCTACAGCGAACTGTCAAGATAGAGATCTACAGTCAGCAGCTGGAACATTTAAATCAAGCCCTATATCTGAAACGCCCTTCACTCGTCAATCGGGAAGGTGTTCTTCTCTGACAATGCACGTCCACATGTGGCACGTTTGACGCAACACAAAATTATGGTGTTGTGTGAGTAGTTCTCCCCCACTCACCATATTCTCCAGATATTGCACCATCATATTACCATCTTTTTCATTCGCTGCAACATCATTTTGATGAGAAAAGGTATTCAAATATAGAAGGTGTTAAAGAGGACGTCGACGTGTTTTATTCTTCAAAACCAAGTGATTTCTTAAACCAGGGCATTAACAACATGCTTGTCAGATGGAAAAGCACCATCGATACGAATGGAGACTATTTCATTTAATAAATATTTTGTTTTGATATCTAAATTGTTCGGGTTTTTTCATCTAAAAAACAGCGACATTAATTTATTGACGACCTAATATTTTCTTTGTGTTATACGTTCAGCTATATCAACATTATAATCTCTATCGTTAGCAATGCTTTTTACATAATTCGATTCGTTTTCCAAATCATTAGAATCGGAACAAATTTTAAATACTCTGTCTATACAAGTATGAAAAGCTGCTGATTTTTGAGAAAATGGATAATATGATATTTGATGTGGCGGCATGGAGACTGAATATGATTTCCGATAAACAGTTGTGGAAATAGTTGTATTAATATTTCTTTTAACAAGTACGTGTAAGAAAGGTAAACAATTATCTTGTTCAATATCATACTTAAACTGAATAGACTTGGAAGGATCAGCATCGTTTAGATAATCAGCAAATGTTTTTAACTCAATATCTTCATGTCACCAAACCACGAACGTGTTATCAACAAATCTAATTCAATAATCAGAGTTTGATTTCTTCCTGTTTTTATCCGCCATGTTTACCTAAAATTCATAAGTTAAACAATAGTTTTAGACCTATTGTATCCGGTATAGGCATCTCGTCACAGTGTGTTGGAAAGTACATTGTTCAACGGTTTTCGTATTTTAGTATAAGAATAAATATACTGTTAAAAATTCCTCTGGATTTGTTGAGAAAATTAAAAACGTTAGACTTAATTCTTCTGATAAGTTCGTATATTTTGATGTAGTTTCATTGTTTACTAAAGTCCAGGTAGAACGACAGATTATAATGTTGATATAGTTGAACGTATTGTACCAATTCAATTTTTATCAATAATGTACTAGATTAAACAGTGTCTATGATAATAAAATTATCAGTGCAGCAATATTACCATATATATATATACAAGGTATAACTAGCCAAGTCGCCAAATTATTCAGAAAAATAATTTTATACGTATTTTAAAACCATTTAACAAAATTAAAACAATACTTCCTTGTCCTAAAGATAAAAAAAAACACCTTTTAGAGAAAAAAAACAATATATATCAAATTAGGTGTGAATGCAATAAAAAATATATTGCTCAAACTAAACGTAATTTGAAATGTCTTAATGAACATAAAGGTTATGTACATAACAAAAAATGCTACTTTCTCTTCTTGCTGAACATATTGTTGAAACAGGTCATTTCCAACCCCCCCCCCCCAGTGGTACAGCAGTATGTCTTCGGACTTATACCGCTAGAAACCGGGTTTCGTTACCCGTTGTGGGCAGAACACAGATAGCCCTTTGTGCTTAATAACAAACAACAACATTCAGTACAATGGCTCGAAACAATAATTTTAAATGAACCTAATAATCAAAGTAAATTAAATATTAGTGAATCAATAGAAATTTTGTGCTATAAAATAAATAATTATTTGTTAAATAGAAATGAAGGGTTAGCTGGCGATAATGCACAATTTTGAAAAGAAACATTGACTTCTTATGTACAATACTCATAACAGCCTCGCAGATTACAATGAGTTAAACCTTTACTTGATAAAACTACCCGCTCTTTATGTAGGCTATTACTCCTGATGATGGTAGCATAAAACTACCGAAACGTGTAGGGTCTTCTTAATTTTGGCCTTTGGCCAAATAAAAATGTTACTGTGCATTTTAAGCACTGATCTTGTTTTGAATTTTTAAATTTATTGCCCAAGTTGCCGTAATTGAATCCTCAATAATAAATGTTGTAATAAACATTTTAAATACAGTATTCTAAATGTGAATCATGCTACAGGCAGCTAACAACCGAAGCTTGTCGGCAGGAAAGAACGTAAAAAAAAAGCCTCAGCAGCGCCACTAAGCTGCAATGGGCATTTTTTGGGGGAGTGTTGAAGTTTCCGCTTTCAAGTGCTTTCCGGAAACAAGCATGACGATTAACAAAGCTTTTATTGTATAAAGGTCAACATTCAAAACGGATTTAAAAGGGAGATAAATGAAGGCGATGAAACTAATTAAACTATAAATAAGAACCAAGAATGTTTACAATTTACAATACTTAATCTGTAGTGAAGGGTATGATTTCCGTGTCTCGACGTTTAATGCTGTTCATAAATTTACTGCTCGGCCTGTAGGTTGAAGTTGGTATATTAGGGAAGTTAGAAGAATAAATAAATAAATAAAGAGACATTAATCTCAGAAACGAATATTCTGTTTTCATTCAAGGACTGCTTTAAGAGTGTTAAGTACAGACTTCAGATTCACTGATCACATTAGCACAAATAGCATCGCATGTTTAAAAAAGAAGCCTGTGTTATTCATTTTCTGAACTTGAGAGCGTTAAAAAACTATGTTTTTCTTAATTTTTTTTTCGTCTTCTCTTTATTATTATTGTCAAATGTGTTTTTATTTGTATATACGATCAAATTGAGCAGGTGAGGTATATGGAGGCTTCCGTGCCCTATTAGTTTCACAGTTGTTTGAAATTTGAGATAGGGTTCTCTGGGTTCACAAACATATAAAAATTGAAAACAACTATTATATTTGAAACAACAAAAACTTGTTTTGTGGAATCTAAAATCATTTTTATTTTACTTTATGAGTGCTTACACTTTCAAGAGTACTATGTTCCGAAAATCATATGTATTATATTCTACCAGTATTAGGAGTAAAATGAGTTAATTATCAATTACTGAGTTTATTTTCTTGACCCCTTCTGGATTCATTAATTCACCGAAAACATTATTCAACTAGCAGATGCAGGTGAAACCTTTCAGCAGTAAATTTCCTAAAAACAGTGATGAATAAATATGAAATGTGCAATCAACTCAATCCTTTGGATCAATGCGTATATGCAATATGATTGTCTAGTGGGCCGTTTACAGCCGTATTTTGCCATTTCATGTGTTATTTTAATAAGGAAAACTGCACTGCGTTTGTTTTTAAGCAAAGGAGACTGGCTGCAATGTATTTTTGGCAAAAATGATTGGGTTTTGATGCAACTGATGCATCCAGCACAATAGAGTGCTGAGGTTCACTAAGCAGTTGCGAGGATTTTTTCCACCGGATTCGCCCGTACCTTGTAATTTTACTGAGTGCAAGAAAAGACCACTACCGAAGTGAGTGTTTTTGACAGTTATCATTTCTATGAGTGTCAAAGGGGAAATATTTAATTCAATTCAAATAAATTTATTCGACATAGTACAATAAAATCATATGTGAATATAATACCAACACACATAAAAATATGTATATATATATAAACCGAACAACAACAACTATATATTCAAACACATTCCTCCTTATATGCGTGTTTTCTGTTCATGCTCCTATTTTCGAAATATTTCTTACTATTAGTCGACGGAGGAAGTTTCGTTTGTTTCGTGAAATTCCATCACAAGAAAAGAAAAATTTTGATCTTAATAAGTTTTTTTCTCAGATTGACTTTTCAGCACATATGAATATTGACGGATCGATGTTGATATCGATATGGAATATTGGGAATTGGAAAAAAAATGAATGATTTTTATGTGCTAAATATACACGACTGTTTCAGTTTAATGTGAGTGTTATGATTTAGATAGGTTTCATAGAGTGAGTGTTAAACTTAGTTATTTTTAGAAGTGAAAGTTTATCGCAGGTTTGTTTACGTAACTGTTTACGAACAATACGTTGCGTAATTCAATAGTTATGAATTGGTGATTATTATGTTATTGCGTCATGTTACTAGAACCGTCTGAAATTTTCTCATTAATTTAATTGAGTGTTATTGCATCATAATATCTAGTATGTGTAGAACGTTCTAGACCTCTGTCGGGTATAAATACGTCTCGGAAATTTAGTTTGAAAGTTAGATATAGACTGCGTAATTGTGAGTTTAGCCATAAAGAGCGAATAGTGGCAAATTTTAAAGTGAAATTATCACAGGCTGTATTGTAATAATAGAGCAGGAGGAATAATTTGTCTTGTCTAATTGTTTTTTAAAGTAATTGAACCAACCTGTGTGGATTTTCACGATAAAGAGACAATTATTTAAAGCTCTAGATACAACTGTAATAACCAACAGTGTAAAGAGCATTTGTGTATATGTTTGACTGGTTTTAATATGTTATTTTAAAACAAGTGGTTCGTATGCTATTTGTTTATTATTGAAATTTATCGCCAACAAGTCACAGACACCTGCTGTGAAGAATCTAGCCCATACATAAAACCTGACATTATGTAATGTGCTCTTGAAAAGAAGCATTTTTCAAAAGATACAGAGTGTGATAG
>NW_013666292.1:459100-473806 GCF_000517525.1 Limulus polyphemus
GACATTTAGCTATTATATATAAATAATAGCCAAATATTAATATTATTATATATATAAAACAATTTTTTTGCGCTTATTATAGTAGCACAGTGTACCTGAAAAGAAATTATAACTGAAAGATGCAAAATAATTAAAACGTAATACTTTTGGTAATTCCCATTAGGCATACTTAAATAAAACAGTGGTTTTGAGTAAGACCCTGAAATACCCATAACATATCTGGATTATTTTTTTTATAAAGATGTAGAGTTTCAAACTATGGAGTTATCCCATTTTCAGTGATTCAGTCTTTAATAGCTTATATTTTTCTTTTTGTGATGTACAATATTTAATATATAGGATTATCTTTTACAACGTACAGTATTTATTAAATTCCAAGAAATACTTTGCTTTACAGCTTAAGATTAAGTTGAAAAATGCAACTACCAGTTCCTTCTAAAAACTTAGAATTTAGAAACACTGAGTAAAAAGCTATAAAGCCATTGAGAGTTTAAATTACTACTGGTTTCCAATTAATTTCAGTTTTTATGGTGTGAACGCAATTTACAAGCTGACGAAGTATGATTATAATTAATCAAATTTGTCATGAGACATTAGTATTAGACCTATTATATTTTTAACGCTACATTCTTTATCTAGTCCCTTAGGGATTTTCAAGAATTATTAGAGTGTATAACAATTGTATTACAACCACACTATGTTCGCCATATCCATCGCTAACGATGCGTTTCACTCCATCTAGAGCTCATCAAGCCGGCTGGGACACAACGAACATAGTAGCGGTCAGAACACTAAATATATAAGCTGTTTGTTACAACAACAATTGTTATGGTGTGAACGCGTTTTCCAAGCATGATTATAATTAATTAAACCTGTCACAAGACATTAATATTAGGCCGGCCCTAATTTTGAGCCGATAGACTAGATGAAAAGCAGTTAGTCAATATTACCCACTGACAACGTTTGCGCTATTCTTATATGATCGATTAGTGGGATTTTAATTGTCAGTCATACATAGCATCCATGCTCCCAAAGTTCGGAACGTAGATTTTATGGCAACAGGACGCGAACCATGAATCTTCTTGTCTACTGTATCGGCACGATAACCACAGGGTCAATTCTTTACTGTGTGTACATATAGTAGAAACAGAATGGAATACTAAAATTCATTCATTTATGGAAAATGTTCTCATGGATTCATGGATTCGTACATTTAAACACTATTTAGCCATAACAATGTAGCTTTTCTGTATAAATGCATATATTTGTGTGTGTGTTTCATGAAAGAATTGGGATGATATTCTGCCTATTAATCTAAATTCGATTTATATTTAAGTCTATTATAAGAATAAAAAATCTTTAACTTTATAGACGTGATATATAAGAATGAATAATCGTTCGTCGTTTATAAATCTGTTCTGCGGAGGAATGTGTGAACTCTACCACTAGATGGCCCTTGACTCGTATAAAATAGCGTATTCCTGGAGAAATTGGATAATCAAGCATTACCGGACATATTCTTAGAAAATATTATTCCTGTTACTGACTTTGTGCTAGGTAGTCCAGCCGGGGATGAAGAACTATTGAGAATACAGGAAAGTTTGATAATTGCAAGTATGTAGTCTATATTAAACGGTGACACCACTTCTCCTCACATTGTATACTTTGTAATATAATTTTCACGGTTTTTAAAAACAATGATAGTGTTTTCGACATGGTTGTTTATAAATTATGAAGTTAAATTTTAATTAATTAATCATATTTTTCAGATAAATATATACGGGGCACTTCAAATAATGAATTTGTTGTTTTTTGTTGTTTTTTTCGAAATCTATAAGGGTACAGTTCGGAAGTAAAACTAATTTGAATGACATTTTATGTAAAAACATCATAGTTTGTTTTCCTAATGTGTTCGTGATGATCCATTTCATTTTCAGATCTTGCGAATACTTTATTATGATCTCACTGTGCAGAGAGTAGTATACAAGGAACACGTGTTTGAATGTGTAGCAAGCAAACAAGATAAAATCACACGTTTACAAGCCAGAGAATATAAAGTTGTCAAATCATGTTCAGGGGTGCATCGAAGATTTTCTTGCAACATAAAGTAGAAAAATATTTCTAGGAACAGAGTCAATACTAATATCTAAGAAAGTCAACATTTTTACCCTAAGTCAACATTGTATGATAGGGATTAAGAGGATTCAGAGAATGAGATACAATGAGATACAAGGATCAAAACAAAATGTTATCTGCATAAAACTTCTGTGGTTGACCTATTTAAATGGTGTGGTAGTTTTCCAGTGCCGATAATGTACACTGACAAACATAAATGTGTTCTACTTGTAACGCAGTCCCGACCAAGAAAAGCATAAAAGTGCGAAGAAATGGAGTTTTATGTTGTAATGTTGAACATTGTTATGGAAGTAAAAGTGTGTTGTAAGTGTACTCGTAAATAGGTTTGTATGAAAAAATTATATGGTACAAAGACAACAGAATAAAAACACAAAACTCTACCTTTTTAAATATATATACTATTCATGTAGATGTATCCAAGTAAGTTACATAGTATGAAGTTAAAGGCGTCCAGGCACGATATTAGAGAACACTCGCTGAGATACTACAAACTTTGGCAAGAGTTCCGTATCGGGACGCCTTTTGTTATTGCTGAGTTTTTTTTTGTTTTATTTTTCACCTTTATTTCATTTTATGGGTATCGTAAAAGTAGTAAGCTTACTTTTGTTTTTTGTTATCTATTTCGTTTCAATTTTATTTGAGGGTGAAGTTTCGATATAGAACGCTTTCCTAATCTTAATATCTATAAAGTAGTAGTATTCGTGTATGTTTCACGCTTTCTACAGTTGCAAAGATAGAACGGAGAAAAACATTTATTAGAGACCTTTGCGTTTTGTTTGATAGAATTTTGCGCAAAGCTACACGAGGGCTATCTGCTTAGCCGTCCCTAAGTTAGCAGAGTAAGACTAGAGGGAAGGCAGCTAGCCATCACCACCCACCGCCAACTCTTGGGCTACTCTTTTACCAACGAATAGAGTGATTGACCGTCACATTATAACGCCCCCACGGCTGAAAGGGCGAGTATGTTTGGTGGGACGGGGATTCGAACCCGCGACCACCCTAACTACCTGGCCATGCCGAGCCTATGCGTTTTGACAGAAAAAGAAAATCTAAGTAAGAGATACTGACGGTACAATTCTCGCAAATGTAAAAAAATGGACTGTGATTTGCCCAAATCCATGATCTAGGTTACTTTAATTACTTCATGCTTCAGAATGCAGTTGCAAAATAATGTTTTTGGCTCGTTGACATTTAATCAAAAGCTCTGATTAGGAAGCGAACAAGGTAATATTTCGAGTGGATATTGAAAATGAAGATGTTTCTTATGAGGAAGATTGTCAGCAGGAGATGTAAAAAAGAAACGAATTATGAGAAGTCTGTCAGCAAGGATTCGCTTGAAGTACTGATTATAGGTAATCTCCTCTTTCGTTGAAGACTTCTAGCATAAGCTGCTTGACCTCTACAATTCTGCGCTGCACAACACGTCTTCATCTGTTTCGTATCTTAGGGTTTCTTGCCAAGCACTGTATCACAAAAAAAGATAGTTCACACAAAAATCAAAAGTTGACTATTCAGATCGTTTTTGTCGAGGGCCTGGCTCCCTGTGAGGTCGCTGACATCCAGTACGATTCAATTCTCTTTGAATATGTGACTTCACTATATGTCTTGAGAAACATGTATCGTAAAATTTTATAATCAGTTTGGATCTTTTCTCTAGTCCTCTATGTGAAAGGTGTTTTCCCACTCTATGATGGACGAAATGACTTTCTGTATTCTCGCTTCTCTACCAGTAATAAGTGGACCAGTCTTCTGGCATTTTATGAGCCAGTTGGATAGTTTTTCTGTCATATTGAAACATTAACAAAAGTGTGGCTTACAGTAATTATAGTCTGTATTAAGACTGATGCATCAAATTTTATTGCAACCAGCTTTATAATATTGTCCAGTCGAATTGCCTTTGCGCTAACACTTTGTAGTCGGTTTTAGTCTCCCTGGTTGGACCTTCGATAAGATATCTTAATGGACCAAACAGCGTCTTCTTTTAGGGGGCACTTTCAATTTTTTCATCTCTCTAGTAATCAAGATGTATTTAAGTGCAGCAAAAATGCTCTACTATGCCAGCTAGTTACTCGTTAGAGGACTCATTGTAGCAAAAAAACAACAACTTATTAGTACATAATTTTACGCTTTATTCTATTTTCAGGTCCAAGTATTGTGTCATGGTCAAACCGGTAATAAGATATTTGAAGAAACAACACTGACCAATCTATGGAAAAAAGTAACACTGAAGTCTAGCCAAAGGAATTTGTTTGTTTATTTCAGAGCAAAACCACAGGCAGTTTATGTTGAGGTGCCACAGGAATATAATTACTAGATGAAGAGGATGAACTCTTTTCCCAATTCGCTGGTGAATGTGGCACTGAAAGACTATTTCCATGAGGTACTGGTTTCATAACAGATGGAATATCTCGATATTTAACGTATTGTTTTAGTCATGCAAAAATAAAAGCCAGTTAGATTATCTTTGGGCTCACGCCACATCATGGGAACTGCAAATGGCATACTTGCTCTCTTCTTATTCAGCCACTGTTTCAAGCCAGATGTGCAAACTGTACAACACACATGTGGAGCTCAGACTTTACTTGAACTGGAGGCAGTCAGCATTTCAAATGATTTAAAAATATATAAAATAATTTATGTTTACAGGACTAGAATTTAAATGATCTTGAAAAACAAAGTTTTGCATAATTTTATTATATCGTGGATATGATGTGAAGAAGAAGATCGGACTTTGTTTTGACTGTGCGCGGAGAAAGGCAAAGTGACCAATTGAGTGAGTGAGAGGCAACTGGGAGAGAAGAATCTGACTATTTCTGACTACATTTTTTGAAATCAGCACCATCAAAATACCCCGAATCACTTGAATTTTCTCCAGTAGTAAATGTTCTGTTGTCTAGCGTTATCAACACAGACAAGTCCACATTAGAATCAGTTATCTTAGGATGCTCAAGTCGGTAGGATGTTATATTTATTTAAGAGGTTCATACCGTGTAAAAAGAAAAGTGGCAAGTTAAAACCAGAAATATCTGACTTGACCAAATCTAGGCTTTACAAACGGTTTGATGCTGGAAGCTGAACGACAAGTTTAACGATTGTTGTCTACTGTTGATGTCATTCAAGTAATAACATATCGAATAAACTTAGCAAACCTCTTCAGGGAATAATTTCCTCCATAGAAAGAATGAACTAGAAAATGAAGAGATACACCAGTTTTCCTAATGATGACTTAGACGCTTGAGGAAGGAAGCACATTATGCTGATACATCAATAGGTAGACACACAACGATTTATAAGCATGAGGAACCATAAATAAAAAAAATTCATTATGCTTATACATCGTTGTGTGCCTACCTATTGATGACTTAGACGAGAAGGCAAAGAAACCTGAACTCGAGTCAGAAGAGAAAAAAATGCATGGAGTAAGCAAAAGAAGAATATGAAAATAAAAATAACTCTTTAAGGATCTTCCAGAAAAAAAATACAGAGAGAGAGAAAGAGCTATGAAAGTTATTGTACCAAACAATTTCTTACAGACAGAGTAACGGAGGTTACAAAAGCCAACACGAAACTGTCAAAAATAAAATCGGAAAATGACCTGCATTGTTTATTATTGGGTATTTTTGGATGAAAGTAACTATGTATATGTTCAATAGAAGACAATCTGATTAATTTTCTCATAGCTAAAACTTTACAATGATCTCTATAATTATCAGTTATGGCTGTAAAACCAGAAATTCTTGGTTGAAATGGCTTAGGGCTCTTTGCTTTTGGAGTATGTTTATTGTGTTTTGTACTATGGAAAATAGATGAATCTAACTACAACCCAAAGTAAAACTGATTTCAAATATTTAGTATGTCTGAAAGTCATTTATTATAATAATGATATTCAGTTTTTACTATTCGTTGGTAAATAAGTAGCCCAAGAGTTGGCGGTGGTGATGACTAGCTGCCTTCCCTCTAGTCTTACATTGCTAAATTAGGGACGTCTAGCGCAGATAGCCCCCGTGTAGCTTTGCGCGAAATTCAAAAAACAAACAAACAATAAGCCTAAGAAAAGTAGACATAGATTTCGGTGCAGACGATTAGAATTATTTTGTATTACTCAAGAAATGATGTATTTAAAGAAGTACTGATGCAGCAAAGATACAAATGTGGCCACAAATGATTTGCGGGTATCAGCTAGTTTCAACTATTTGGTATGTCTGAAAGTCGTGTGATCTACTTCAGAACAGACTTAGAAGTAGAAGTACAAAAGTAGAAAACTAGGAATCGCAAACACTTTGAAACATAAATCTTTATTACAAAATATTCAGGAAAAACCCCCATGGTGCTTCAACAAAGCTTGAATGACACTATAGGTTTTTGAGTATGGAAAAAAAAAGTGAGAATTGTAATGCGCACTGCTTTAATGTTTACACAATGTCACAGTTTTTCTCCTTTATGGCCTGAATATTCTCTATACTAGTACTACATTAACCAAACATATAATACAGATCCTCTTTGTCGTGGAACCAAGCCCATGGCTGTTTAGTGTGTCACAAAATGTTACATCATGATTCTTACTTTAAAGGTAAATTTCTAATTTCTAAACTATCTGAAAAAACAAAAATCCTGAGAATTTATTTGAGATAGTAAAAGTGGAAAATCATTATTGTTCAGAAACTTTTCATATGCGTTTTCTTTTCTTTTTTAATAGATAATGATTTATTATAGCAACTTAATATGAGTATATCATACTCTATGTAATAAGAAGAGGTTTTGAGTAATTAATTCCCATATATTCAAGTGCAATACAAACACCTCATGAACTGAGATCAGAAGTGTAATTAAGTAGCTTGTAAAAACTTCACGAATATGTACGCATGTTTGGATCCTTGTATTGTTAGTCAAATGATTCTCGGCGAGTGCACTAACACTCCCTATGTAGGGATGGCACGTATGAAAGCAATATAAAGTCATCTGGACTTTCTTTTCTACAGGTCATCAGAAACTAGATATAAAGACCTACCTGACATAGTCGCTCTATCTACGGTGTATATGGCGCTTTTCAGCTAACCAGAGTAACCTAAAACCGTCGAATAGCCAAAACCGAGATTTCTTATTTTCGTTCATCACCATCTTTCTTCAACAGGCCTAGTGCCTGCTTAGTTCTAGCAGTAACTGTAATTTTATCATCATTTGATAGAGAAAAACAGTTTTCACGATCTTTGATTACCTATTATATTATCATTCTATTCAAAATTTATAAAGCTTCCGAATACACTCTATAACTTAGTACCCCCCCTCCCCCAAGTGGTACAGCGGAATGTCTGCCACTTACAACGCTAGAAACCGGGTTTCGAGACCCGTGATGGGCAGAGCACAGATAGCCCTTTGTGTAGTTTTGTGCTTAATAACAAACAGACTATAAACTAATAACCCACGTACGCCATCTTATAAAAAACAAACAAACAAGTACAGTAATACCCCGTTTAGCGCTCAAGAAGGGTTCCTGAGAATAGAGCTCTAAAGTCTAAACGAATCAGCTCTAAACAGGGTCATTTATGAAACTGAAGGCATTGTTTCTTACCTGTGAATGATGTATAAGGGCTTTATTCAGATACTGGTAAATGTAACCTAAATTACTCACCATAATAACGTCATCGCTGAAAAAAAAAGCAAATTTTTATTAGCCTTCAATCTTGTTTGGTTACAGAGTCATCAAATAAAAAATAAAACCTCTCCTTCCACGCCCACCTATTACATCCTCTCTTTCAGGATTTGTCAATACATGTAGTTCTTTCTTACGTTTACAACTATATTAGTTATGACCAATAGACAGGCAAGGCTTTTGTCTATCAAATGGCGCATTATATTACGTTGTTTTCTTTACAGAAATTTGTAGATCGCTTCCTAAGAAAATGTTTTTTTTTTCCCACGGGAACGATATTGTGTAGATGGATGACGTTTTAACGGTTCTTATTGCGACGCTAGAAACACCAGGAAAATTGTGATAGTTACGGGATATTATCTGTTTTTTGCATGTTGTTATGCTATGCTTTTTTGCATTATTTTATTAAATAAAAATTATTTAGTGCACTACTACCATTAGTATGAAAAGGTAGAGTTCAGAGAGTTATAGATTTTCATAATTTTTTCTCTCTTGTAAAAAAAAAACTCTCAAGGAGACAAGAGTTCTATAACGAATCAGCTTAAAACGGGGTGACGCTAAGCGGAATCTTTCTGTATAAGGAAAAAAATATCGCTAAATAAAAAAAGCTATGTAGGGCTGATACTGAACGTGATAGAGTTGTAAGTGGACATATCACTTGATCGGCTAATGATCACATAGCAGACTAAGCTGTTTCAACTTTACATGGAGAATAAAATCCCTACATAACTGGCTTCTTCAATCTCTTGTAAAATAGTCATAAAATTAATATTATAATGTTAACTAAAGGAAAGGTATAGTGGTGAAAGCTGAGATTCTATTCAAACACCAAGCTTTCGATATACAAAGTGGGGAAACCAGTAATATAGGGAGTTTATTCTCCGTGTAAAGTCGAGACGGCTTAGTGATCATTGGTCGATCAAATGATATGTCCACTTCCATCCCTATCTTGTTTGGTTCCTTTTTTCAAGTTCAATAGCCAATCCTACATAGCTTTTATTCGTAGATTATTAATAACCAGGGCAACTTATTGTGCCTTCTAGTATTTTTTCTTTATAGAAGTATCTATAAATAAGATATTATTCGTTGTTTGTCATTTACTAGTTAGAATATTTAAATAGAGAAGAAAAATAATGCAGAGAAAGTAAAAGCTTCCTAAAGATAGCCTCGCGAGCACGTGGTAAACTTCTGGATATTGGTTGCTCTCCCGTCTATAACCGTTTGTTTGTTTGTTCACCTGAAGGACAAAGTGCACTAAACAATCAGGCTAGTGATCCCTATGATTCGTGTTTATAACTGAACTGGATTTTCCAAAAACGTTTGATAGCTTTGACAATAGTTATATAAATTTGTTATAATCGTGAAAATAACTGAGAAACGTTTCGAAACATCTGTAAAAGAATATTGCTTTTTTTTTTTAAAGACTGAAATAACTATAAATTTTTCGCTTTACCGAAATAAAATTATAAGAAAGTACTTTGAACATTGTTTGAGTTCCTGAAAGACTTGCACATCTCTAATACAGGACTACGAATCATTCTATTAATGCTCAAATTTCCATGGATAAATACGTAGATATGTACACACACATTTTCAACTGCGTCTACTACACAAGGTTTACTAGATTGGTATTGGAAAGAAATTAACTCGTTTTCTTGCCCCATATTTGTAAGTAATTTTCGTACTTAAAAAGCTAACGCCATGAACAGAGTCTCACTAATGGTATCTGATAGGTTTCTAGCTATCGGAACGCAACAGGATACTGATTATGATGACTAAAAAAAATCACATTTCATAATCACATTGTGATATGCACATAAGTCATCGAGTTTTATAAGATTTAAACAAACAAGATGAGCATCCTATCTAGAAAATCTCTTTGTTTATTATATCGATTTTAGGTAGTCGACATTTTGTCCAATTTAATGTTAGTTTTTAATTGCTAAAGAAATAAAAAAGATCACAGCAAGCAATATTTAAATTCACACTCTTCTAAGTGGGTTCCAATTCTCTTTGTTATCGTTGTTCAAGTGTTCCGAAAACTTGGAATATGTTAAACGCAGAATGTCATGAGGTTAATATTAATTCAGTAAACGGGCTGTCAATGAAAAGGTGACGACATTAGATAATTGTAAGAGTTACATTAGAGAAAACTGTGACTTTTTATTTATCTTGTGTCTATGATATGTAGGTTAAAGGTCAACGGGAATCAAAGTAGGACTAATTTCACTTTACGAACATGCCACTTTGATCGTTGTGAAAACGTGTTTATTCAAGCACATCGAAAATTCCCAAATTCTCTCAAGCGGCGAGAAAAATTGAAAGGAAAAGTTAGATCACAGACAATCTCCTCTATTTCAAGGTGAAGAATATACAGTTGAACACATCCGAATTTTAATGCTTAACTCTGGAAATTCTTTCTTTTTACTTAAATGATGTGCTTGCACGCAAATGAACATGAACAAGAACCATGGAAAATGATTCCAGAGCATAGTATATTAGAATGTGATTAATCATGTAGCTTCTCAATGGACAAGGAATCGGTGATAGTGAATGAATCAACAAGTCATTTTTTGTTGTTGTTATATTCGATTTTTTATTTAATGTTAGTTTCAATAACAATATTGATTAAATGTTTGATTTCTATACTTATATAACTTTTCTAATTGATTTATTACATATATATTTTAACTACTAAGATTATTTTGAATTATATTAATTTAGTATCAAACATAATCTCCTGAGCTGGCTGAATCTCAGGAGATATTATTGGAATTATGGCCGCAAATATCAACAACATTGGAGGTTCCTAGATGTTAAATCAGTGTTTTCTAATCTTTTTTTAACGCAGTATAGTTATATATATATAGTTATGGAAAGGTCTGTCAGTCTTTTTTTGCCTATTTTATATTGATGAGTCAGAAATAAATTGCGAATGGATGCTATTTTACCAGCTGAAAGGAGAAAGAAAATAGTCTGGATCTGAAAACTGAAAGATTGCGGATATTATCTTTATATATGTGATATACATCCTTGATTGATCAGCGACCGGTTTCTTTAATGAATTGGGGCTCTTTACATGACAGTGAGGTTGCCTGTGGTGGATAAATAATGACTTGTCAAACAATAATAAACAAGAGTAATAATTATAAATCTAAAACAATCAACATTTGATCGTGATACTGAATAATTGTAGTTTAATAAATAATGTGATCGCCAATGATAAGGAAAGAGTGTCACCTTACAAAGATGTCAAACCCTGAAGATATCAAATACGGTTACTCTCATAAGACACTGTTGTCTTGGGGTCATAGGTCAAATAGTTCTCTTCTAGTAACGTGAAACGCAATAACCAACGTTTTTATTTTTGAGCTCAAAGAATACTAAGTGCTGTTTTTGTTTGTTTGTTTGTAATGAATGTGAAACAAAATATTTAAGAAACTATATAGAATAATATTAACTGCGTATGGTGTTGTAAAACAAAACTACAATTTTCAAAAGTATTTCACTAAAAGCCAGGTTTCGATACCCGTGGTTGGCACAGCAAAGATAACCTATTGTTGGTTTCTTTGTTTTTAATTATGCACAAAGTTACACAAGGGCTATCTGTGCTCTGCCCACCACGGGGGATCGAAACCCGGTTTCTAGCGTTGTAAGTCCGCAAACATACCGCTGTGCCACTGGGGGGCTAACCTATTGTGTAGCGCTGCGCTTTACCACGAACAAACCAATAGTGTTATTTTTTAAAGTTTAGAAAGTATCAACAATAACAACAAATATTTGCAAATTTTGATTTCTGCAAAAAGAAATTTTGATATAATTTTTTATCAAATGCTGTTTTACTAGTTTTGTTATCACATTAGGTAATATAAAAGAAATTTGTTTGTTTGTTGATAATCACAAAACTACACAATGGGCTATCTATGCTGTGCTCAATGGGAATAGCGAAACCCGATTTTTAGCTTCAGAAGCCCGCGGACTTAATGCTGAGCCACTGGGAGTAAAGAACTTTTTATTAAAGTAACGCACAAGTTACGTACGATTTTATTAGTCGAACAAATTTGATTGCACTATTTGGTTGGTCTTTTACATGAATATAATGTATTTGTTATATGAAAGCATAGCATTAATATAACAAAACACTATCCATATTATATACATCATAATATATTGTTTCGGAATTAACATTATATATTGTAATCGCAATAGTTATTTATGTGGGTATGGGCGTTTTTAAATGAAGTATCTGATAAGTTACTCCACAGATGGCGCTAAATGCCTCGTCTTGTAATGACTGACAAGATATATTTATATTACCTAAAATTACTGTAATGAAAATTGCTCTGTTTTAAGAACTGACGTATAACATAATATTTCATGAGGTTGTTAGTTATTGTAATTATAGTAATTGTTAAGCAGACACACCCCGTATTTGATGTTTCTGAATACAGACCGGCGAACCTTTTTGTTATAATAACAATTTCGGTAAAAATTAACCATACTAAAATATTCAATATTATGTCTACCTCTTATTTTCAGAACGATATTTTAGACAATGAGTTACATGAGCACCCAGGTTTAAACACAATATTAAAATTCAATTTATTCATAAAACTGAATGTGAAACATTACATAGAAGAACGTTCGTTTTAGCACGAAAATAATTATTGTTAGTAATAGTAATTAACATCTGTAATATTTACGCTTAGATGTAGGAAACGTTGTATTTGGTGTATTGCGTTACATTTGTTTAATAGTTCCCTTAGTAATTCAACATAAATAGTAGATTTGAAGACCAGAATTTTAATAGCTTACACATAAAGTGCTGTGTTCGATTAAGCTCTATTTTGAGATCAAATTTTATTCGGCTTGTATACTAATGATGTTCCTTTTCTGGTATTTATATTGTTTACAGGTGATAATAATGCATTTGCTGTATTTATGTTACATCAAATTGTACAAACATATCTAAATTATCAAATTGTACAAACATATCTAAATTATCAAATTGTACAAACATATCTAAATTCAAATAAATTTTCTCTACGTGTGGGAAAAAAATAATTTATGATTATTAAACTTTAACAAAAAACGTATAAAACTTTCAGCTAACATGTTAATAGATGGTGAAATTATCCAGTAAGTGAATGTGATAAACACTTTAAATTATATTAATAAAGAAAGTTTAGATGGCCATTCCATAGAAATGTTTAAAAAAATGAAAAATTACTAGAAACACCGGTGCATGATTAGAAGTGAAATACAATGCTACCTGGAAAGTCTTTAAAATTTTATAGAGTTTTGTCGTTCTCTCACTCGAGTTACTGTATCCATACTTGGTTTATTTGTTGGTAAGCTCAAAGCTACATAATGGGCTATCTGTGTTCTGCCTACCACGGGTATCAAAACCCGATATTTAGCATCATAAACCTACAGAGATCTTCAGACTTGGGGAAAAGCAGGCAACACTTTTTTGAATCAACTTTGGATGTTCCAAAAACAAGTTCTGGGGACGTTGTAAATGTTTTTGTTTTTTATAAAGACTTCTTAATTATCTTCAGAACATCTCTATACAAACAAAGTTATTAGAACTTTTGTAAAAGGGTTTGAATAATGTGTTACCTAAATATTTTATAATTGTTTTGTAACAAATACTTCTATATATTCTATCAATACACGTGCCCCCAGTGGCACAGCGGTATGTCTGCGGACTTACAACGCTAGAATCCGGGTTTCGATACCCGTGGTGGGCAGAGCACAGATAGCCCATTGTGTAGCTTTGTGATAATTACAAACAACAACAATCAATACACGTACTTTTCAATAACTTTCTATTCTATATGCGCCCCCAGTGACACAGCGGTATGTCTGCGGACTTACAACGATAGAATCCGGGTTTCGATACCCGTGGTGGGCAGAGCACAGATAGCCCATTGTGTAGCTTTGTGCTTAATTACAAACAACAACAACAATCAATATACGTACTTTTCAATAACTTTCTATTCTACATGCGCCCACAGTGGCACAGCGGTATGTCTGCGGACTTACAACGATAGAATCCGGGTTTCGATACCCGTGGTGGGCAGAGCACAGATAGCCCATTGTGTAGCTTTGTGCTTAATTACAAACAAACAAACTATTCTATATGCAAGATTAGATATTTCGTTAGATACTATAAAAACTGGACACAGAATGTGGCTAAAGTTAACTGACAATTTGAAATATAGCGCTAATTTGTTTACTTTTATAAGTCAAATAAAAACCATGTTTCAAATAAGGTGGCATTAGAAAAGTAAAATGATTATAATTCATCTTGGGCGTGTTTAAATAATGTATATATTGGGTTATTGAATATATGTTATTGTTGGAACTACTTGGCATTTGCATCTTGTATATTCTTAGAATGTCTGTAACTTAAGTTATATGTTACATTTAATCTTAATCTTAAAAAGAAATTTAAAGACGCTGTTGGATAGTGATTGTTGAGCTGACAGATTCAGTGTGCAATAGAAGTGTGGACTTTAATTGTTCCTAAATTCATAGGATCTGTTTGAAGGTATGCAAGGCCCAACACGTTGACGCTACGGGGATCAAAACTTTCTCTTTCTCTCTTTGGGGGAGCCCCCCAGTGGCACAGCAGTATGTCTGCGGACTTACAACGCTAGGAACCGGGTTTCGATATCCGTGGTGTGCAGAGCACAGATAGTCCATTATTTAGCTTTGTGCTTAACTTTAAACAAACAAACCATTTGGAAGTGGTTTTGAATCCTTGTTTGTTTGTTTGAAGTAAGGCACAAAGCTAGACAATGGGGTCTCTGTGCTCTGCCCACCACGGGTATCGAAACCCGGTTTCTAGCGTTGTAAGTCCGCAGACATACCGCTGTGGCACTTGGGGGCTCGACTCGCAATCTGAGGGTCGC
>NW_013666293.1:0-1529 GCF_000517525.1 Limulus polyphemus
GTTTTAAGTTATATAGTTACACGTCTGGAAGGTCACCCAGTCATGATGGGGTCAAAGAGTATTCATAATATTAGGAAAACACATAGGTTCAAGAAATCAGTTTAACACAAAAATACGATACCCTATAACCTGAGCGCTTTCGAAAGGTGGACCTTTCTTCTTCAGGGACAAACTGGAGTTTAGGAGTAAGTATTCAGGATCGCTGAACCAGAATCTGACATAGTATTTGCATCCCTGTCCCTTTTGGATTCTCGGAGTGTCATGTTTGAAACTGTGCTCATACCTCCAGTCACAAACCAGCGGGACAAATTTTGTCACACGTGTTAAAGTACCACAAGCAGGTAACCCAACGGCTTCTTTGTTGCGTGTTGGTACAAATCCCACTAACATAGTTTTAGAAATAACTGGGGTAATGGAGGGACTCGATAGGTACACTGGGCCTTCTGTGAACCATGAGGGGGGCTGTGAACTCCAAATCGCGGGTATTTTATGCTTGTTCGTACAATTTTGGAAGAAAACATTTTAAAGCCAATAAGAAGGATTTGGATAACTTAAAATCTAAGAAGTGAGTTGTCATCCCAAAATCATATAAAGGTAACGATGTTATGATTAGTATTGTAATAAATGAAATACGAAGAATATGAATAATTATGTCATCTTTGAAAGATATTGAAGCAGTAAAAACAATGACAACTCAAAATTTTAATAGGTTGGATTAAAGGGCTTTCTACAAAGTTGTAAACACAATACTGCTTTAAAGATACGGTTTATTATGGTGAACAAGTTTCTAGCATTTTGGATGAATTAAACTGTTGTAGAAAATGTTAATGTTACAGTAGAGAAAGATGTTACAACTGTTCTGACTTTTAGTTACCAAGATCAATTAAATTTATTGATAAGATACAACAACTTTCTTGTCTTTCAATCATCAAGCTAAACTAGTTTTTGTTAATAAAAAGGTACACCTGTCATGATGTTTTAATCGTCAAAATAAAGTAAACTTTGTAAAAAAAAAGGACACTTTACTAACTTTAATCATCAGATAAGCTAAATTTGTTGATAAAATGTTTCATAAAATGGAACAACTGTCGTGACTTTTAATAATCAAGTTAAACAAATTTTTTTGATAAAATAGGAGAACCTTTATTGACTTTTAATCATCCACATAAACTATATTTGTTGATAAAATAGAAGAACTTTCTTGACTTTTAATCATCAACTTAAACTATGCATGTTGATAAAATATAACAACTTTCTTGACTTTTAATCATCAACTTAAACTATATTTGTTGATAAAAATAGGACAACTTTCTTGACTTTTAATCATCCACATAAACTATATTTGTTGATAATGTTGCGTCATCGAGTCACATGACTACAGTGACGCCACGTTTCTAGAACTATCCCGCATCTTGGCGAATGCTCTAGTAATTACTAGATGGAGGGTAGATTGGTATATAAAAGAGGGGAAGGTAATGTGTGGATAGATAGTGAGTAATTGAACTGCTAGTTAGTAGAGCACGAGAGAC
>NW_013666293.1:2523-6960 GCF_000517525.1 Limulus polyphemus
GGGCTATTGAACTTGACGTATACTTATCACTTTTAAATCTTTAAAAACTAAGTAAATAAGTGCTCACTAACAAATGTTTTTCAGTCCGGTTTATTTAAAATACGCCGTTAAAAATAACAAAATAACAAAAACATTGGTTTGAAACGATTTGTCTTTCACTTTTTTTTTCGTTGCTTATGTTTCTCTTCATTTTTTTATCTCTGACTATATTACCCTTTTAAATGTGATTATCAAGTGTCTTTTATATCTAGGGTACACAGTTGTTGGAGAAGACTGAAGGACATCTTACATTCGCCACCGACAAGTTTTTCATGGCTTGATAGATTTGTATCAATTATTTTACCAGATAGATCGAGAAAGAATGTCTACAAAACAGATAACGAGGTTCTGATGTTGTCAACAGGACACGAAAAGCGAACAGCCGGGAGGCCTGCTAGCTTTACGGCAATATCAACCAATCAACTTCTTCGGTGCTTTGTAGCGTATACGGCAGAAAGTTACGAAGAACCAGTCGAATATAGACTTCTAATGGCTACTTGGGTGGTCTGGAGCGATTGATGCCAATTTTCTGACCTGATGTGACCTTAGCGCCATCTACCCACTAATTTTCTCCTTGGCAGCTGCTTTAACTTTTTCTCCACGCGTGACACACTTCGTGTAATAGGTAGAATGGGCATGCAGAGATGAGAAAAAAATATAAATATATAAATTTTGTAAAACGTACTGGTCACAAGATAAAACTTTAAAAGTATCCTTTAGTGTACCGTTCGGCAGGTGCAGATATATTGATATAAGAAACACTAAATAGTTATATTCACGCATGACTAACAGAAAAATCACGTGCCTCTGAAAGCAAGAACAAATATGTGGCCCTGATTGAATCACCAATGAAATTAAGCATAAAAATAATTGTAGTGAAAAATATGTTTTATAATAGATTTCTTTATCATTTTACCAATGAGAAATCTGTTATTTTCAGTAAAAATATTTTGCCTATTTTTACAACGCTCAATGTGGCCTTTACCTCTTCATCACAGTTTTCTTTAAAAAGACACTTTTTTTTTTCTATTTGGATTTTCTAAGTGCTATATTTTTAATGCTAAAATTTGTAGTTTTATTTGAAGTATAGCCTTAAAATAGAAGTTTGTGGAACGATTCTTAAAACATTCATATAAAGGTGAATAAAGAACTACAATACGGTTTGTTTTTAAGAGCTGCAAATACACAGCGAGTTATCACTAATATCGTGCCCCGATGATTAGAGTTATAAGTCCTCAAGCTTACTACTTACTTACCGGGGGATATTTTTTTTTATGCAGGAATAATGCTCACTAACCTAATACTGTTCATATTGGTTAATAAGTACCTGGCTAACTAACTGGTTAAGCCAAGTATAGTGCTTATTATAAATAAAAAGAAAAAGAAATATGCCCTTTTCCCTGTATGTAAACATTATACTTCTAAAAGTATCATTAAACATATATTATACCACTAATTGTTTTATTATACATACATTATATTACTATTTTATTTCATAAGCATCATAATGCTAACCGTTTTATTACATTAACATAATACTGTCAACTGTTTATTAAATAAACACCATACTCCCAACTGTTTCTTTAAAGGAACATCATGCTGCCAACTGTTGCAGTATTTCATTTCATAAACATCCGAGTGCCAAATATTGCATTAAATAAACATCATACTGTTAACTGTTTCACTTAATAAACACCATACTGTTCATTGTTTCATAAACATTATACTGCCAAGTATTTCATTAAATAAACATTTTCTGTCAATTGTTTCATTAAATAAACATTTTCTGTCAATTGTTTCATTAAATAAACACCATACTCCCAACTGTTTCTTTAAAGGAACATCATGCTGCCAACTGTTGCAGTATTTCATTTCATAAACATCCGAGTGCCAAATATTGCATTAAATAAACATCATACTGTTAACTGTTTCACTTAATAAACACCATACTGTTCATTGTTTCATAAACATTATACTGCCAAGTATTTCATTAAATAAACATTTTCTGTCAATTGTTTCATTAAATATGCATCATATTGCCGACTGTTTCATTGAATAAACATCATAATGTCAACTTTTCTATTAAATAAACATAATACTATCAACTAATTCATTAAATATGTATTATACATCTAGTTTGTGTTATAAATATTGTACTGTTAACATCGAGTTACTACTCTACTTTGTTAGGCCTAACACAATAAAATAAGACATAAATTGGTCTGTTGGTTTGGTAGATGTATATTATGCAACTATTTTACTTGTGAGTAATTGAAACTCTTGGGAAAATCTATTGCACAAGTCAATCAAGAAGAAAAGAAGAGTTTTAAAAGTTGCAGGCCCCGAGGACATGCAACCTTCTGATATGTGAGTTTTGACTCGTACACTGATATCAACCTAGCCACCACTGGTAGTTTCTTTCTTTCGGATATTCACGCAAAGCTACTCAATGGCTATCTGCGCTAGCCATTCCCAAGTTTGAACTGATAGATTAGAGAGAAGGTAGCTAGCTATCTAACAGCACTTGCCGCTAGAGTTTGGACTACTCTGATGAAATAGCGGGATTTGACATTCGCTCTTAAAATACACCCATAGCCTCAAAGCGCGGATAGTGATCGGCAACGAAGTCGCCTTGAGGGGTATGCTAGAACAAAATCGTTATGAAACAAGAGCGATCAGAGATATTGCATACCTTCGTCCCACTACTCCTTTTCGAGATTGCGTGCGTTTATATCGGATAACGCCAAATTTTATCTTCGAAAACTCAGAGAATCCTTCTCAGATCCAGAATGATCAACGATATGGATAACTTTTGGTAGTGTGACGAAGAAACTCAATCTTAATGCGCCCATGAAATTTGATACAAATCCGATTACATTTTACAGAGTTATTAATCCAAAACCACGAACATGCTCTATCTTCCTGCGATAAAAATATGCTTCAAAGGGATCCGGATTTGGGTCCAGACCAAATTTGGGGAGGACTATACCATACGTGGCGCGCTGAAACACAGACAGACACACGGCCCCGATTGTAATACCCCCCCCCCCTCAGTAAGGGGGCGAGAATAATTATGGTAATTTGGTTTCATTCTTTGAAACTTTGGACAGAAGTTGTAACCCCCTAAAGCCAGTGATATAACATTATTTTCCTTGAGGTCCAAACGAATAGAAATTGCTTAACTTAGTCAACATGTATTTTCACTTGCTGCTGGCTTGCGATCTTTCAACATCAGAGAATGATAGCACCAGAAATCCTGTACAAAGGATGTCACATTCCAAAATAAGTAATTGAATGAAATCAAATTCTTTATCTCGCAACCAAAAGAAAGAGAAAGAGTCAAGGACAGAAAATGAGAGTGAGAAGGTGTTTCTGGTGTTAGGTGCGAGTCAGTGAATAGTTATTTGGTAATTTATGTAAGAGTCAGTATATGTTTTTGATTTTTGGCGCGAGTCAGCGTATAGTTGTTTGGTAGTTGATGTGAGGGTCAGTAGATGTTTCTGGTGTTAGGTGCGAGTCAGTGAATAGTTATTTGGTAATTTATGTAAGAGTCAGTATATGTTTTTGATTTTTGGCGCGAGTCAGCGTATAGTTGTTTGGTAGTTGATGTGAGGGTCAATAGATGTTTCGATGTTTGATGTGAGGCGGTGCATTTTTGTATGTTTGATATTACTGTTTTATTTGTTTGTTTGTTTAATTATAGCTGTAAATGGTCCCGTTATAGACTATATATTAATTTCAATGCACCACCAAAAAAAAAGCAACCATATTATATTTTTGCAGGGCAGTAATTTTGTTTTATCTAGGTTTTGTTTTTTCAAACAACAACAACATATTTTCCAACACTTATCTGAATATTACAGCTTTTGATTAGTTTGGCCTTTCGGAAATTAATTGTCCTAAAAACGCTAGCATAACTTTAATACAGCCGTGAGGACGTTATAACGTGGCGGCCAATCCCATTATTCGATGGTAAAAGATTAGCCCAAGAGTTGGAGGTGGGTGATATTTGACAAGCTATCTTCCCTCTAGTCTATTACTGCCAAATTAGGGACGGCTAGCGCAGATAGCCCTCGTGTAGCTATGCGCGAAATTCAAAACAAATCAAACCTTTGTACAGTGGAAACTATGCTAATTATACATTGTCATGGTAAAAGCAATGCGTTTTTTGATCAATTGAATATTTTTGTCTCTGATAAGGACAATGAAACAAATAAATCTTAAACTGCTATATAAGCTAAGAAGTTGTTATGAAGTATTTGGAGAAAGGCGCATACCGGTCAAGTGAGATGCCCGTCCTTGGAATGATTTTGCTTGCTGAATTTCGCGCAAACATACTAGGGGGCTGTTTATGATAGCAGTCCCTAAATTTGAAATGTTTGTTTGTTTGTTTGTTTG
>NW_013666293.1:7005-15035 GCF_000517525.1 Limulus polyphemus
GCGGTCGGTGCTCTGCCCGCCACGGGTGTCGAAGCCCGGTTTCTAGCGTTATAAGTCCGCAGACATACCGCTGTGCCACTGGGGGGCAAATTTGAAATGATAAACCAGAGGGAAGGTAGCTAGTCAACATCACTCACCTAAATAAAAACCTTGGGCTACTCTAATTGAATAATGTCCATACGGCTGAAAGGGTGAGAAGTGCTCAGTGATGGGATTCGAACCCGCTACATGACAGGTACTTAAAAATATAATACTTTACTCTTCAATCAAGCATAAGCCACTGTGCTTGATCCTCGAAAAACAATTAAAGTCTGACAGCTGCTACTAACCGAGTTTACTATATAATACATTTGTAAGCCAACTCTTGACAATTTGGTTGTTTCCACTAACATCCATATTTACTAAACGGTGTACTTCTAAACACTTCGTCAGCTTAACGCAATTGTTGTTGTTGTTCAAATAATTTGATAGTATAAATCGTTAGTCTTAACTACTACTGTATCGTAGCCGAGCTGAAAAGTCTTTGTAATCGAGCTCGTTGGCACTGGATATTACAGACATGGTGCGCTTGACATAGTATTATGCACTGTTCTTTAATTTTACCAAGAATCTATTATAAGTAAGGTTTTGTTCAGAGTTAGATTTATTTTCTGTGGTTAAAAGTTGATAGTATGGGTTGTAAAGAGACACTGAATATTTTCTGTCCTCTTAGTAAATACTAGCTACGTGACAGTTTGTTGCCAAACGTCATGCAAAGCTACAAAAGATATAATTTTATCTAGCTGTCCCTAACTTTTAACTGATATTACTTGTTTGTTTTAGAGTAAAGCCACACTGAGCTATCTGGTGTGTCCACCTCGGGGAAACGAGCCTCGAATTTTTGCTTTGTAAGTTCGTAAATTTATCGTTGTCTCGCCGTAGAATTTTCCAACTGATAGGCTAGAGATAAGGCTGATAGTCATTAGTATACACCGCCAAATCTTGAGCTACTCTTATGTGATTGAGTACTGGATTCGACCCTCATTTCTCATTGCGCACTCTCGGCTCCAGAGTAGGTAGCACAATTATGAAGCAACGGGTCACAAACCATGAATCATCGGATTTATAGTAAACTAGGCCACGTCCGGCCCATTACCTGACAGAACAGTTTATGTTTTTTGAAAACATTTTAATGAAATTATTGACATAAAAAATTACACTATCACTTTGAAATTTTTGTTAAATGGAATTTTATTTTTCAATACTGACCAGAATGAAGTCAGCCAGTCAGCATTACCCGCTACTACAAAGGTTTTGTCCAACTTACTGAACTGAATAACGAAGTTGATTGTCATTCTTATAACGGGTCCACAGAAAACGCACAAAATATTCAGTAGCATCTTATTTCGAACCTCGGACCCTTCAGCCTGCAGCACGACACGCTAATCACTAAGATACGACCAGCTCTGTTATCAAATAATAAATATAGTAATTTTTTTTAACTGATACACAACAGAAAAACATAAGCTTTGGATTAAAATCTCGTATGGATATTGTCTAATAAATAAGCTATCAAATTACAGAGTTAAGTAAACGGAGAGGAGAATGTATATAATTACTGAATCAGAATATAAAATACACAAGGACCTAAAGGCAATCCTTTGGTTCATGTATAAAGGTTATAATTTCAGGTAAAGTCAAGTAAAATAGATATTCATGGCATGTTTTTAATTATGTGCTAAAAGTCACAGCATCACATTTAAAAAATCTAATAAAAGATTATTGTGAAAGTATGAGTTTTGACAGAAGTATTTATATGTACTTGAGTATTATTCAAAAACTGAATTTCCAACATATTGATGTAATAACAAAATTACAGAAGTAAAGTATTTGAAATACCTAAAAGATAATGTTCCCGGTTGAGAATACTTTACAAAAAATATGTAAATATTAAACTTGTCGAATTTATTTAACATCTATGTTTATAAATTATTTTATACATTTTTTTCATTTTTCCGAAAGTGCTATACACAGATTCTAAATCATCTTTACTAACACTTTTGCCCCCCAGTGGCACAGCGGTATGTCTACGGACTTACGACGCTAGAATCCGGGTTTCGATACCCGTGGTGGGCAGAGCACTTTGTAGCTTTGTGCATAATTACAAACAAACAAAGTAACACTTTTCAATAGAAATATAATAACATGTACTTTTAAACAGTGAGAAAAGTTTTGAATGTAAAGATAACTTCGGTTCGTGATTATTATTTTTGTAACTTGTAAGACTCCAACACATCAACGAGTACCATTTCAAACACTTTATATTTTAATTAATTACATAGAAAAATGCAAAGTGCACTAAAAAGAATAATTATAATTTAATATATTCTCATTTCTTGATTTTTTCTTAAGATCATGAATTGCTGATTTATTTTCTCACATCTAAGCCTAATGACACCTTTGTCAGGAGCCAATTACCTTCATGTATTGGAATGTCCAGTAATGTAACATCTGGAGAAATCCACAGTATGACGTGAAATGTGTTTATAATTACACTAAAACTGTCACTGAAAATGTGGAAATAATTATATACTGAAGTACTGGTAAATTGTGAATCGGTTCGTCTGAGTTAACATATGTCAAACAGGAAGAAAATCAAAGTAGAATCTTTACGAACTCATCATTATGAAGAAATGATTATAACCCTTTAAATAAATAACCATTTTAATCAAATAGTAAGTAACTGCATATCTTAAACCAATAGCACAAATAAAATTCAAAGTAATATATTAGAAATTAATAGATAGCGATTTACTTTATATTTAATAACATGTTTTGTAGTAATTAAAATAACATGTAATGATGACAAAACTCTTTATGCTCTTTAGTAAATTATTCGTTCTATCAAATTATCTAGTTTCTATCCAATTGGGTTATATTTGTAGGAAAGAAAGAATGAAATTCAATGAAAATATCTTTTATAACAAAAGCACATTCACGAGGAGTACCTTGCGTGTGAACGCAAAATAATTTACAACAGACGTCTGTCTCTTCGCATCTGTCACAGTCCAATAACATTGAAAGAAACACAATGAACGACATAGTTTTATTTCTAAAAAGATAAAGTTAAGAATGTATATTATACAAAGTATTAATTTTACATTTATAGAATCATCAAGTAAGTTTATCTTAAACAAAAGGTTTTCATCTATAAAAATTAGTTTCGAATATAATGAGGCATCTTATGAGAAAGTTCACCAACAAATGTGTAACTCTGGACTGTTTTTAAATTACATAAAATTTTTACAAGATTTGGATGTCAGTTCCACTTGATGGCAAGCGAAAGTTACTTTTAAGACTGAGTTACTTGAGTTCCGTATCTTATATTAAAATTTCTCAGTTAGCGTAGTGAACAAAGTTTTGGTGCAAAGTCACCCCCAGTCGCGAGAAAATTCAAGATTTGATAAAAAAACAAAAACGCCCAGTCTTAAGGTTAAATCAACAACTGCATACAACGAGTAAGCATTCTTACTGCGATTCTCAAGTCCACTTATCAACAAGGTTAACAGATTACTTATAACCCTTCTTCCAACTTGAACTGGAAGCGCGAATACCGCTAGACAACCAATTCTTTATAGTTCAATTTTAAAATTATTTTATCACGCGTGGCGCCGAATGGAACGATATGACATACCATAATTAGATGACAGAAGACTTTCCTTCTGTGTGTAATATAAGAATCACTAAGCCTTTTTGTAACAGCAGAGCGTGATTTTAGCTCAATTCTATACTAACAACAAAAAGTTTGCACACCACCGAACTCCCTTTCTGGCAACGTATATAAGATATTGTCACGAAACGTCCTAGTTATTTTAAATTATACAGAATCTTGACGCCCACCTAGGTATTTAATTACGCGAATTATAAATTTATGTCGTTTCAGATATTTGTTATTTCCCGACTCGATAAATTTCCTCCTCTATTAATGTATTACTTTTATTTTTCGTTCCTTGGTGTTCCATGATTCTCTTTAATTTTATTTATTTATTTCCTGAACGTGTCATGTTTGTTCACACACTGATTCTAGCCTTTTATTATAAGTATCTACCCCTTTTTGCGTTGTTCTGTATTGATACAAATTTTTTGAGCGCCACCGTAACGATTCGGCTAGTTTTTGTAATGGCTGTAAATTTCTCAGTAGTTGTTGTTGCTGTTGTTGTTTGCAATTAAGCGCGAAGCTACACCATGGGCTATCTGTGCTCTGCCCATCACGGGTATCGAAACCCGATTCTAGCTTTGTAAGTCCACAGACATGCCGCTGTGCCACTGGGGGGGGGGCACATTTCTCAGTAAAAAGTAACGTGCGTCGAGGCGTTGTTATTTAAATATTTAATGGACAGTATTGCAGACACTAACTGAAACAGCGAAGTACCAAAGCGACCAGTTTTGAAGTTCATTTTAATTTAACCGATCAAAGTTTATTGTTTAAATGTTAAAATGGAAAAACAACAACTTTATTTATGAATTCTAAGTTATAAATAGTTATACCTATAGTATCCCATTTTGCTTGGTATGTCATTCAAGACCTAACCAAAATGTTTTAACTGCATGTTGGATCTCTAATTAACAGCAAGGGTACTTAATTAATAAAGTATTACTATTCACTTATTTTAAGTTTTACATTCTCTGTCATGTTTACATGAGAAATAATAATATTATTTAATGTTAATTTTAAACACAAGTAAAAGGTATTTTATTATAATAGAAGGCTGAATAGACTGCCATATCTTAGTTCATAAATAAGTACAGAGGATTAATGGCATTTTATAAAAACGATTTGTGTATATGATGATGGAATAGCGTGTCGCCACTGGTGTAAACGTGCGCTACAAGCGACATATTTAACATATGTGTATTCAGTTCCTTGTGAATTCCCGATCATTCAACAGTGTAATGTTGCTACGGTAGGTTTATGGCTGGAGACAAGTTCATAACCCTTACCAACATAATAAACAAGGAAAATTGACGAAGGTTCACAAATATTTTTGTGCTTCGGTTCATCGCAACTTTACATAATGGGATATCTGCGTGTTCTCATCGCAAGGATCAAACCCCAAATTTTAGTATTGCAAACCTTCAAACTTATCGCTAGGCCATTTATGCACAAAAGCTCACAAGCCTAAAGTTCACAAGTGTCATCCACATTTTAAAATCAGGGGCTGTTTTCATGAAAAATTTGGTCGAAGAACCTGCTATGAAATTATTTCCATTTGACCACATAGCTATATGCCATCTAGTGTAATGCTAATTAATATTTGCTCTTTTGGTCCGCTTAAAAGTTATATCATAAGGGCCAACGTATGCGCCGGGCATGGCGAAGTAGTTAGCGTGCTGAACTGTGAATTCCAAAATCCATGGTTCGCTTACCGTTGCTAAAAATCGTGCTGCACACTTTGGGGCTGTGATGCGTTATAAAAGTGACGGCTGAATACCACAACTCGATTAAAGCAGTCTAAGAATTGATATTCGGTGCTGTTGACCAACTATCTTTCCTTTAGTTAATCATTTAAAATTTAGAGACAGCTGGAGCAGATAGTCTTTGTGCAGTTTTGTGTGAGTATCCGAAACAAACAAACTTAGACCCACGGTCTGAGATTGACCTCGTTGTTTCTTTGCGAAGGGCAGCACGAGACCTGGAGTTCTTTCTTAAAAACTACCATTAAAATCAGTAACGCCGAAGGCTGAAATACAGTAGTAATTTTTTCACGTTATAAGATGGGAGGATAGATTTCATAGACACGATTTTATAGTCTACAATTAGAACACTAATTATAATTGATAACACAAGGAAACGGAGGTGTCCTGGTAAAGTCAACAGCAGTAAGAAGCACGAAAAACGTCATCTTTAAATCCAACATAAAGAAAGGGAAAAAGCAAGTAGACAATTTAATATGTTTATTGAATATGTTGTCTAAATCCAATTTTTTTATATTTAATTAGACCAGTTTGGGATATAATTCAAAACAGAAATATCTAGTATTTCGTATGCTTGAAAACTTAATGGGCTGCAACTGACGTTTCGGCTTTTACAGTGAGGCCTTCTTTGGGATCTGAAGAAGGCTTCATTTTAAAATGCGAAACGTCATCTCCTTTAATTTAAACAGAGAATTGCATTGCATTAAGTTTTCAAGCCTACTATATCTATTATGCCTTAAGTTCTACTGAAGCAACATCTAAATGATGGGAAATAACAAAAAAAAAAGCACCAAACAAGTTAAAACAGTCTTAATGAAAAACATTTTTAAACGAGTGTGATAAGTGGTAGAGGTTCTAGCTGTGAGAATATTAATGTGATATATTATAATATTTTGTTCTAGGCATAAACATGGAACAAATTATTTGAATAATACCAGGATTTGAAACCACAATACCCAGATTCAACAGTTAGCGCAGACTTATTGAGTTATCTTCTCTAGTAGCAGTATTTTATTTTCAAACATTCTACTTTATGATGAATATTTATGGTTGTCGTGAAATAAAGAGTTCAAAACCAAGACATATTTTGGATACATGATGAATACTTCTAAATGAAAATATATGTCTTGTTTTTTCTGCCTTTCATGATCGATTCAATTCACATATTTTAATTTAACGAAAAACAAAACAATATCACTATAACGTTAAACGTATAGAATATGTCTGTATGTTAAAATTACACCGAAGTTAGTTAATATAATAGAAGTTAATAACTAACACTAAAGCCGTACTATCGATACCACTTAATATGCTGTGTTAAGCATTATTTCACAGTGAAGGTATTGTTATTTAGTTGTATACAAAATTATTATTCGACATTATTGGAATTATAAATTACTTCTAAACTAAAGTAACTTGTTTATTTATCAAAAATGTGAACTATTCACACATATATACTACTATATCTAGATAAATATAAATTTCACAAATAACAAAATTGAGGAAAAACAAGACACTTGTTCGTTTCACAAATATATCATTTATTCAGGACCATGGTTTCGCCAGTAAAGGCATCATCAGGTACATGTTGCCACCTGATGATGCCAGGTAAACCTAGTGAAACGTTGTGAATAAAGTAAAGAAAACGTTTCCTATGTACAACTGATAAAATATTGTATAAAGTATACTAGACTATTAAGACGTAATAATCTAATATATAAATATATTTAGTATGTTACCTGAAGTACTTATTAAAGATAAGTTTGAGAAGGTAACGGCGAGGCTATAAAGTTTGGGCATTCATCTAATGAAATACAATACAGTTTAATCATTATAAATTCCAATTATCGTGACTGATATAAATTAAGATCATTAATCATGTACTGTTTCAACGTTTTTATACCTGACTAGTCTTTCAAACTATACCATGATAAGTAAATGACTCTAAATTATATATATATATATATTAGTTGAAATTAGAATGTTGGCTTGTTCATATGTAGAGTTTATTGTGGAAATATTGAAGGCACTTGATCTTGTTTACTTATTACAAAAAACAACATATTTAACTTCTGATCAAAACAAGCTACATACATAGAATAGAATAAAAATAAACCAGGCCTTTAATACAGCGTAGTGAGGTGTCTCCTAACATGCTTATCACGCTACCGGAATGAAATGTGCAGGCCTGCGGGCTTCACCCGAGTTCGTATTAAAGCTATGTTATTTGCTTACCCACAGATTTGTTTAGAAATTTGTCCAAAAATCCATATTATTTAGACGAAGCACGATATGAAAACTGATTTGTTTAAATTTAGATATAAGCCTGACCAGTTCACCAAGAGATGTAATTGAAGTTAAGACTAATCTTTAATGCTAAATTACAATGTTTTGAAATGGTTTCAACAAAGACTTAACTTTCAGATACATCTTTTTTACTGTTTAGCATCATAAGGCAAGATATGCAATATTAGTTAATGGTAAAAAAGTTGTCGATCTACGTTGGCTCGAAATTAGCAATGTTAAGATTGTTTGTTTGTTTTGGAATTTCGCGCAAAGCTACACGAGGGCTATCT
>NW_013666293.1:16035-33659 GCF_000517525.1 Limulus polyphemus
TACTCTTTTACCAACGAATAGTGGGATTGACCGTCACATTATAACGCCCCCACGGCTGAAAGGGCGAGCATGTTTGGTGGGATGCGGATTCGAACCCGCGACCCTCAGATTGTGAGTCGAGCGCCTTATCCACCTGGCCATGCCGGGCCCAATGTTAAGAAATAGATTTAGATGAAAAACGTTCGTATCTGTATGGATTAAGATTTAACTCTTTGTCATTTATGACCTAAACTTATTGTTTGCAATTAAAACAACTGACTGCTGCATAGCAAGGTTCCGCGAATCCAAACTTTATGCACGTTTTTATTTCAGACATATTTAAAAGTTGTATTCGTTACCACATTTTTGTAATTCGTTTAGCATTGACGTTACCAGTTTATGACAAAGCATGAGTTGTGTTGAATGATATCATTCTGCAATCAAACTAACCATCACTAATGTCTACTGACTTATTCACGTAAGTTTAAGGCATTTTCTCATCCCGGAGTAAATGGGGGGTAAAAATAAGTAAAATAATGCTACTTTTCTTTTCAAACAAATCTACATCATTCAGACTCTCGTCATCATTCCTAGAAATTTTCTTCAACTCAAGTTTCTTTTCTCTACTGATCTAAATAATCTGTACACTGTCCTAGGTAAACGTAATGAACACTTTGTTTTCTGTAACCTTATCAACATTCTGGAAAAATAAAAAAATAAAACAAGTTATTTTTACTTTAAATTAAACTAATTCCTTCTCTAAACTCTGAATTTTGGGTAAAGTTTACAATCTTCTCCGCTACATGAAATGAAATAGATTAATTTCAGTTGCCCAGAAATTTAAGATACTGAGAAAAGGAGTGAATTTTTTCAGTGATTATTACCACAGATATTTTATTTGAAATAATTGTAATTTTTTTTTGTTACTCCGTCGCTTGAAGGTTGTCAGAGTCACGTTGGTGCTTTGTTAGCAAAAGTATATGACTGCTAAAAGATCCAAAATCATACAAATCAAAATATATCGATGACACTTCAGTACCAATAACACAGGCCTGCGATGGTTTTATTGTCTTGAAATTTTTACACGTTCTACGGTAATTCCTGTACGCTGAATCTGAAAATGATTTCCATTATTATACATCATGTACAGATTTTCACCAAATGTCATAACGTAATACAGAAAAGAAAGACCACAACACGTAGTTTTGAGACTAAAAGACGTAGATTCCCCCCCCCCCCACACAAACAAATCAGGATGATAGGGATGTATATTCGTTTGACATCAATGTTCTTCCCTTTTCTTTAGCTTGTTTGTATTTTTGTTAACAAACATAATAATAAAAAATGTTCACTGTGGTAAACGAAATAATAATTTGATTTAAGTAAGAGTTTTTCTTGTTTCCGATTTGTAAAAAAATCCTTACGTGTTAGAAAAAAATGAATATTATTTTCGAAATCAATACTATGTTCTGAAAGGTATAGATAAATCATAAACAGTTCAGTAACTTTTTGTTCAGATTTGTCCTAAGCGTTAACAGTGTTTATACACAGTGTCTTTTAATATCATGAACTAAAAGTATATATGATTAAGGCAAAAAAAAAAATTATATTTGCAATTCATATACTCATTTTGTTCTGTTTGATGTACCTATCGATATTTTGAAACGAATTAAGTTTTACTTTGAGTCTTTGGCCAAATGAAAAGAAGTAAAAACAGTGCACATTACACTTGGATTGAAAAACAAACACTTTATCATTGGTATTTTAAAAACTCACACAAGTATTTTAAACTTTCATATCCAGTAAATATTTGATATTTCGAACCTGGCATACCTTTTTGTACTGAGCATGACATGGATCTGTACTTTTTTTTGTAAACTATTTTTTTTACTTGGTGTGACAGAGACACTGTTCTTTATAATGTAAACTATTTTAATTGAGTATGACAGGATACTGTACTTTATACTGTAAGTTATTTTTTTACTGAACATGACAGGGAAACTATATTGTAAGCTATTTTTACTGAATATTATTATAGGAATTGTACTTTATATTGACAGCTATTTTTACTGAGTATGACAGGGACACTGTGTTTGATACTGTAAGCTTTTTTTACTGAATATGACAGGACACTACTTTATATTGACAGCTATTTTTACTGAGTATGACAGGGACTCTGTGTTTGATACTGTAAGCTTTTTTTACTGAATATGACAAGGACACTGTACTATATATTATAAGCTATTTTTACTGAATATGACAGGGACACTGTACTTTATATTATAAGCTATTTTTACTGAATATGAGAGGGACACTGCGTTTTGCCTGTAAGCTTTCTTTTTTACTGAGTATGACTGGGACACTGTACCTTATAGTGCAACCTTTTTTTAAAGGTGAAAACTAAACAGCAAAAATTTTGTTTCTTAAGCCAATTGTAACAATATTTGTGAAATGGTAGTTTATTGTTAATACAACAATGCAAATGATAAAAATTTACAAATTACATCAATAAAAACAGAGTTGGTATTGTGGATAGTCTACTAGAATCACAGTAACGCTTGTTATAGCTCAGATTTGAACGGATATATAAGGGTTTTCCGTCACTTAATGATTTATTTATTAAATTATTTTGTATCAAGCCAATCTCACTTGATAATAGCATCATGGTTTCTCTAAGTTTCATTAAGTTTTCTCAGTTTTAGCATAACATTCCCTGAACGCTTACACGTTAAAAAAAATACCCGACCCTAAACGAAATAGAAACCACTTGAGTTTTTCATGTTTTAAGTTTATTATAAATCCAATTGGAGAAAATGTAATTTTGCAAACCTCGTATATTTTCTATTTCAATTCCTTTTCTAAGCAATATAGATTAAAAACAAACAATGGGAAAAAAATGTGTGTTTAGTATGTTTTTCAGCGCCCTCTCTGTACGAATAAGATTATAAGATTGTTATCTGCAAAACAGACTGTTTTAAAGACGGTCCTTTTTTCTTTTTCAACAGCTCATACCTATAATTTAGATATTCGCCTTAGGGACTTTCAACTTGGGAGGTCTATACCCGAAAGCATGTGTCGTAGTTTCAAGCAATTAGAGACGTTAATCGGCTTATTTGATTCAAACGAAGGCTGTCAAGAGATCTTTATGCGATAGTTTTTATTCCATTTGTTACACCTAGGGGTTTGAATATTTCCTCGTGCACTTTCAGCAGCTGAGGGTTTGGTTTAATGATATCATACCTCTAAATCTATCAAGCTTTGAGAGACTAGAAAAATGAAAAGTTTTTCGTTTGCATAGCAATCTTCTTTGTTTTTTAATTGAAATTTATTGTGTCATTTGAAAACTGACTGGGTTTAGCTAAAAAAAGAAAGAAAAAAAAGAGAGTAGACTTTTAAAGAATGAGAGCATAACTTAAATAAAAATAATAAATTATTAAAAATTATTGCTTCCCTGTCTGATTTTTACATCCACAAAGTTTGGATACCTCATTATTTAAGTTTTTGTTTCCGTGTCATGTATGTACAGAGAAGGCAAATGACAAAGCAATTCAATGAGTTTTTGCAGAGACTATACAGCGTTACACCGATTGCGGAAACCGTTAGCATGAACTGCATAGTTTTTGGTTCGTATTTTATTAACTTGTGACGAATCCTGGACGTTTTTTGTAGTGATGTAACTAACTTTAAGTTAGTTAGAAAATGAAGCAATACAGGAAAAATTCAAGGATTGCAGTTCTCGTCCTCTTTGCCAATGAAACCACATAGTTCAAGAAAATTCTCAAAGTCAAGGCTGAATAATTTGATGTATCAATAATCAGTAACAGTAAAATGACATTGGTGCTAATTGCTGCGTTCATATCATGAAATAAACATGACAAATCATAAATAAGTCTAACATGATATTTTTGGTTATTCAATGATTGAAAAATTAACGACCACAAAAAAGAAAAACGGTTCTAACATTTATAGATAAACCTAAAAAAGAAATAACGACCTCGTGGCGAGAATCTGTAATAATCAAGACATGTTTTGACTCAACTTAGTTTTCCTTGTAAGTACGTCCGAGGCTATTAGTTACACTACATTGATGCCTACCCTGATACGACCGTGATATTATGATACACAAAGTGTATACCAACAGTCAGGTATATATAACTTCCTACTGCAGTAATATTAAAGCCAAGTATGCATATTTGAGCTGTGTAGCAACTGCGATTAACATATTATACGTGATTAACACTTCTAATGATAATATTCAGGAAATTACTGTGTTATTAGTAATATAAGAAAATGTATTATTTGAATAAATTTGGAGAATGTTATTTTTAGATATAAATAATCTTGGAGCTGAGCGTAGCCTGCTTATTAGCTTACCGGGCTGCGTTTAGGAAGCTACAAGGATTGGACGGCTATTTATCACTGCACATGCTCAGTACTTCAGGTTACATGAAAATATTCAAACTCGCTGATTATCCCTTTGACTATGGTGAAGCCCATCATTAAGATCAGGCCGCCCTTTCAAACTAAGTAGCCGGACAAGCAGGAAACTGGATAGGAATGCCACTGTGAAGCCAACAGTGACTTTGAAAGATTTGAAATGTTCCATGTCTGAGGTGGGAGTCAGTGTTCATACATGGACATTATCCCAGCCCCTAAACAAAGCTGGCTTATATAGGTGAGTGGCAAGAAAGAAGTTATTACTGAAAAAGAATCATCTCAAATATCGTATGGAGTTTGCGACAAAGCATGTAAATGATACTTCAGACACGCGGAAGAAAATTTTGTGGTCAAATGAGACAAAAATTGAGCTTTTTGGTCTAAATTTTAAGCCCAACACATCATATCACCGAGTCGACACCATCCAAAAGTCAAACATGGTGGCGGCAGCATCATGTTATGAGGATGCTTCTCATCAGTATGGATTGGGAAGCTTGTCAGGATTGAGGGGAAGATGGATAGTGCAAAGTACAGGCGAATCCTAGAGGAAAACTTGATTGAGTGAGCAAGGAATCTAAAACTGGGTCGAAAATCCACATTTCAGCTGGGCAATGACCCGAAGCACAAGGCCATAACCACACTGGAGTAGTTTCAAAAAGAAAGTGAATGTTCTGGAGTGACCCAGTCAAAGTTCTGGCTTAAATCCAATATAAAGTGTATGGCGAGACTTGAAGATTGCAGTCCATCAACGATCACCAACGAACTTGTGCAGAATTGGAGCAATTTTGCCAGGGTAAATGGGCAAAAATTACACCATCCCATTCAAAATCATTCATATGACAACATATATGTATACAATCACAAGTTGAAGTTTTAAATGTTTTAAAAGACTTCTTAAAAACCCGCTAAAAAACTTAGGGTTCAACGACAGACTAGTACAGAAGACAGGAAAAGCTGTATATGTGGATAGATAAACATTCTTGCCATTTTGTTGTCGTAACGCAGGCTTTATGTATGTAGATCACAGTAAAAATATATAACCCATTTAAGTGCCACAAGGTAAAATTTATCCTCATTGAGTTCTTATTGTGCTCCTAGATTTTCGACTCTTTTTTTTTTCCATATAAATTATACCAAATAATGCACTTAGTAACAATGAAATAAGAATAAAAACCTTCCAACTCACTCTTAGCAATAACAAAATATTGTTTCAGAAACTATTTATTTCAGTCTGCTCACGAACAACAGCCGTTGTTTTATAATATTTTTCATAAAGCAAACTACCAAATTTAAGTTGAAGGTTTGGGTTCTATATTTATAAATAAGAGGAGTCCTGAGCATATTAAATCATGATGGACGTATTAATTTATAAAATTATCAAGGAAGTCATCAGTGAGTCATTGTTTTAATGAAATTCAAAGAAAAACGAATGTATTAACATTTTGCAAATTCTGAATGTAATTTCTTTTCTTACTTAAGCTTTACAATATTCAGCTGCATAATTTTTGATGAAATAGTTTTCCATTATTACCTTATCCTCTTCTTAGGGCTAATCTGTTATATCATAATCATCAATTTTGACTATTTATATTGACTTCCAGGGGTTAGTTCACAGGTACCAGGATTCGCTTCATTAATTTGTGTTATATGGCTTATAAAGCTACAAGTTCAATTAATTTGAGTTATATGGCTTAAAAAGCTATAAGTTCAATTAATTTGAGTTATATGGCTTATAAAGCTATATGTTCAATTAATTTGAGTTATATGTTCTGTATTGTTTATTCTTCTATTTGTAGCTCAGCGGTAAGTTTGGGGACTTATAACAATAAAAAAATCTGGTTTCTATACCCGCGGTGGTCAAAGCAGATATAGCCCATTGTGTAGACTTGTGCTTAACAAACTGTGTGTTAATCAAGATTAACAATTATTATCTAATAATTTGTGCAAATTTAAAGTTACTATTCAGCTATATATGTTTTAAAAGAATTTCGAACTTTGTATACTAAAGATAACACATTTTAGAATCTTCATACGTCTTCTTAATGATCAAGGATGCAACTGAAAAGGTTTGTAGTCGTTCACCTCCCCTTTAATTTGTTTTAAAAAAAGCTCATATTACACGTGTTTTATTGGAAGTTGTTATTTCTTTGATCTTAAATCAAGTGTACAACTTTTAAGCTTTTAGAAACATTTTAAAGGCGACTTTAGAATAATGAACTTAATGTTAAAATAATTTAAAATTAATTTTGCTGCGATGAGATCACAATTTTCAAATTTTGGAAGGGATCATGATGTTCTTAGACTAAAAGCTGTGACAAAATAAATCAGATCAGTATTAGCTGAGAGTTGTGTTTTCTCCGAGATAAATATTTTACTCTGGATAGAAACACAAGAACTTTGCAGTGATTGACTATCAACTCTTTGCTTTACTGTAAAACTAGATACACATTACAAGTTGCACTAACCGTAACTTTTGAGTTTTATTTTAATTCGACTTCTAAAGGAAACCCAATGTAAATAAATGTTTTTTTTTTTTGAAATACTATATTACAATAATTAAACAAGAACTGAGAGTTATAATTAAACTGTCAAGTTTTAAACCTTCTTGGTGAGAATGTCGAATATGTATTGAAAGTTTGGACGTCAGGATTGATATGGATGCCAAAATCATTTGTTACTAAAGCAATTAAATGTACGATTTAGAATTTTGCTTATTTGCATATTGCACGTTATGTAAAATATGACTTGCTAAGCTTATATATTATTTCTTACTTCTTGAAATAATAGTGAACTAATTTTAGCAATTTTAGCATTTCAATAAAGCACCTAAAAACTATACTGTTGATATATGAGATAATAAGTCGTTTGTTTATTTGTAGTTATGGACAAAGCCACACAATGGGTTATCTATACTCTGCCAACCACGGGTATCGAAACCCGGTTTCTATCGTTGTTAATTCGCAGACATACCGCTGTGCCACTGGGGGGTCGATAATAAATCGACTGTTTTCATTCAACCTAAAATAGCGTTTTCAGGCTACCTACGTAAGAGGATACTAGTGCCATCTATTGAGTATGGTTTAAATATCTAAAACATAAATAATAAAAATCTATGGGTATCTCAAGTAATTTTGCAGTTATTTCGTCGCTCCTGTTTTAATTTTCAGTGACACTGAGAATTCGAATTAAGTGCAAGAAAATGCTACGAGCATCTTTGCGTCTTTTTTTTTGTGGGTTTTTGTAACTTTTGTGTAACTTTCTCAATTAGCAATATAGTAACATATTTTATCTACTTGTGATAGTTTTCTAAACCCAAATTATAACTTTTGTAAAATCTATATTTCATTGCACTAAAAGAAATATATCAAGCTATAATTCACAGACTGCATTGCGCTATTGAAGAAAATTTAAAGGCTGTAGTTCACAATCAATTTAACATTTTTTGTTCAAGAAAATTTAAGTATCTGAACACAATTCGAATATTCCTTGTCTTACTTATGTAAAAGTGTCTTAATAATATGGTCATCGTTTAGTTATAAGTCGATTATGCTTTAGCTTCTAGCTTTCTTTGGGTGTTTTCCGAATGACAGTTTTATATGGTTATGTGAGGCTATAATAACTTTTTTTCCTCTCCGCGTAAATATGTTATGAATTGCGGTTGAATTCGGCTTAGCCATACTTCACACTTTAATGTGGCGTTGTTTACCTAGAGAGTAAAAACAACACACTTCGAGAACTGTATACATTTCAAGCAATATCTTACATTTCATGAAAATTATATGCCAGCTACGTGCATCTAATATTTCCATTAACGAAGTGCGAGATGTTTTGGCAATTAATTACATTGAAGCGCATTTCACAACGTTCACTACCATTGGTGACCTTAACAGACGGTCAAGATCATTAAGCTCATATTGCGTTTGATTGAAGTTGATGAAGTTAACTTACAGTATATCCGCAGCCTATTTCAAATATTCACTCTTATAATATACAGACGCTTCTCTTTTTCCCTCTTTTTTAGCATAAACTTAGAAAGAGTTAACAGAATTTTCTGTATAATATATTTCTCATATGATATATGAATATCATGCAGAGAATCAGTAAAATCTAAGAGCACCAAGAATCACTTGTACTTGTAGCTTTTCCAGAGATTGGCTTACCGATTCACAACAAGCACGTTCTTCTGGCCCTAAGGTGACTCGAGATAATGCGAAGAAACTAATCGAAAATATTGTTAGTAATTATGACGTGTAATGCTAATATGGCTCCAACCGGAGATTGCTGTGGGGAATGGAACGACAAGACCTATCTCGGATTTGATTTTAGTACTCAACAGGTAACGTCGTATGTATTTACGGGTATCCTGTTTGTCTCTTATATTAAATTTTCCAATTCAAAATCAAAGCTTACTTAAGTTTTATTCCTAACTTTAAGTTTAAGATAGCTACAAAGTGGCGTAAAACTAAAAGTTTACGCCCTGTCAATGACTTTGTCACTTACGTGTGAGTTACTGCCTACTGGGCTCCTGATGACAAAACTGTCAAAAGCATTAAAACTTTGAAACAATAACTATGATTTCATACCAGTGTAAACTATTTATATTAAATACTTACTTTAGCTTATGAAACCAATTTGTTACTAATAGTGATACTATTTTTAGGATTTTTTATATATATATATTTATATAATGTCGACAATATTTATGCATGGTGATCCAGTTTAAAAGTAAAAATAAATAACGCTGTCATTGATTTTATTAACTTTAGCTAGTGAGTATTGTGATCTACTTTTATTGTATTCTTCTAATACTGCTATTAATTCAAATATAATTTAATTTTCAATTTGCAGTGGCAAACAGAGCGACTTGGTATTTTAACTCTCATCAGCACACCTAGGTTCCACATGGACCCAACGATTTTCTGAGTTGTATATCTTTTTACATAATGCTTACAAATTTATATCAATTCAGGTAATTGTCAAGCAGAAACCCTGGAACAATATGACACTATTGAAACAAGTAGAGAGAGTATTTAGCTATATACTAATATTTATCTGGGGTCCACGTAGACCTCATATTATCATTGACTATCATTATACATGCAGTTTGCCCTATAGCATAGGAAATGAATTTCTTAACATTTATTTTACTCTATAGGCTGTTGTAGAGGATAATTCATCAAACTAGTACAGTATCATCTGTTTGCTTATAACATCATTGTGGTAATCATGTATGCACATCTCATTCCTCAACACGTGTTCTCTGTGATGACTGCTTATAATGCCCTATTTTATAGAAACCTTGTTTGATAATTGTTGTAACTAACATGCTTATTAGATTTTCAATCCATAGCCTATTATAACGATACATTTATGTTGGGATCTGGCTGGACCCAAAATGACCCACAACATACACTTTCAGTTTTCTTTGAGTTGAATTTTGTAGTAATAATATCGTGGTAATCTCGTCATATATTGGTGGTTAATGATTGAACATAGGAGTATAATAAAATTTCAGAAATTGTTTGATACACTGTTTATATAAGGAATGGTTTAACACTTCTTATTTGTATACTGGTGAACAATGTCATTTTGTAATTTCTTGATTTGTCAACATAGTTCCTCTAGAATACATATATTTTTATGTTGTTCACATTGCATGGTAACTCTAATAAAAGTTGTAATTCAATTGGTTTTTGGAATTGCAGTCCAGAGCTTACTATAATGGTACTTATGTACTGGGGTCCAGTTGGACCCCAGGTGTTCCATAATGCAACTTTTTAAATGTGTGCTGATGATGGTTAAATTTCATCGAAAATTATCATAAGAAAAAAAAAAGGTTTAATTGAGTATTTGGTTAAAAAGGTTTATGATGAAAGTTAAAAGTAAGTTTCATAATTACTTTAAGAACTAAGAAAATATTTATATTTTCCCACAAAAACAAGTGTGGAATGCTCGTTTAAAAGTTTCAAGGCTTTTGTGTTTCAGTCTTCACGACCATTGTCAACACATTGCAAATATAAGAGATACTGACTGCATTTGGGTTTTTATGCTATTATATGACTCAATGATTTGATTGCATTCATTTACTTTTATTACTAATACTGTAGGAGGCCTACATCTAGTTTTACATGTTAGGTTATGCTAATACAATAACACAAAGTTATAAATAGTGCTTATAAGTTATATTTGACAGGTACAGAAGAGGTGCCTAGCACATCTTACTGGTAGTCAATAATGATAATAAATATTATAGGGTTAGAATAAAAAAGTTGCTTTTAAATGTTTAAAAACATCACATGCATAATTTCAGTTTGTTGATAGTGTAACAATTTTGATGAATGTGACACCTGTGGTAAGTATACATTACAAGTTGTATTTTGTTAATGTGGGAATGTTAGTGTGTGTTGTATTCATAGGTTTGGCCACAAGTTTTATTAAAATTGTGTAAATGCTGTAACAGTTAGAACTTGGAGTTCCCTACTTAGGACTTAAGTCTTTTCAGCTCAATTGTACAGCATTGGCTTTAGAGTTTTGGTGAAAGTCAAGAGTCCTGAGTTCAAATGTAGATTATTATCATCCTAATTCATTAGGAAGGTAACTGAGAAATCTAATCAGTGTTTAGAATAAAATATTCTACAAGTATTGCTCTGTTTATATTCTCAGTAATTATTAGTAAAAGGAATCTAGTTATTAGTATATTGATGAGGTGACAAAAGAATTTCATAAACCAGTTTTAGGTCAACAGTCTCTAGTTGTAGAATAATATTTAAAATTAATTTGATTTCTCTTAAGTGTGTGTGTGTGTGTTAAAGTTGAAATAGCCAATAATTTTGCTTTTCTATAATATATATCTGTTGTAAGGTATATTTAGGTAATTTTTCATAATTTTCATGCAGGTGTTTTACATGTAGCTATGACATTCTTGTTAACTGGATGTTGAAAGGTTGTAAACATATGCTAATCCTTTCACTTAGGTAAGGATTAGATATGATAGAGGCTATTATTTTTAAAAGCTTTTATCACTTTTGTCCTGGATGTGTCCACTCTTTGGGATGAGGCAAGTCTATCTTAAAGGGTGACACAGATACTTGTACAAATAGATATGGGTTAGAGGTTATCTTTTTTTGAATATATTATTTAGAGTAGCCGGTAGCATAAGTAACTCTTGGATTATGAGATATTGCACTTGAACATTTTGAGTGACTTTATAGTACAGTATAGAATAATTCTTGCTGGCTTTATTCTGTGCAGACATGTTTAAAAATCCTTCCTCTTCAACCCAAGAGCCAGAGTATTTGCTATAGAAATTAAAAGACTGGTCATTATGATAAATACACAATACTGTCATTGTAAATAAAGGTTTTATTTGTTTGTTTCTTTATTTTTTATGTCCAAATTTGATTTAATTTATTCTCTGCTTAGCAGTTCCAGAATTTGTATTTTGCTATTACTTTAAACTTACCTGTTGGATATTGGTGTATCTGAGTTCTGAATGTTCAAATATTTTGGCACAACTGTGGAAACATTATTTGCATAAATTATTCGTTTTTGAAGTAGGATATGAATCTGACTTCAAAAATCTTTTAATGAACTTTAACATATCTTAACTAAATAACTACTTAATACACATGACTAATTTTGCTTTTATCATATACATGTACATAATTTTTTTGTAATTATCTTTATATGCTATTTCAGTTGAAGGCTGTTGTGATCAATGAAAACTTGGAAGTAAAACATGAGGTGACAGTTCATTTTGACTCAGAATTACCTGAATTCAGGTTAGTGTTTAACATGTTTAAACCTTGTACAGTGGTGAAATGTTTGTCTTTATGGGTTCATTGTTTATGCTAGTTTCTTGTTGTCATGTAGAATAACGAAAATTATTTCTGTAGTACATTCAACTGGGTCAACCCATATGTTAGTAAGTCTTCTATTGGAGGTAATATACTATAGTGTTAGATCTTACATATAGAACCCTATAGGATTTTTTTGTGTGTGATGTTGGTTTGTGAATTTGTGATAGTAACTAACATATAAAGAATTTAATGTGTATTGAAAAAGTCAGATACACTAAGACAAACTTTTCATAATTGCTACATTTTATGCATCAAAAATTACTTGTATTCAAATTTGAGATTAAGTTTTTTTTTTAACTACAAAAACTAGACAATCAAGTTAGCTATAAAGAGAACCTAACTGGTTATTTATATGAAAAAAAATATATATAGAAAGTTTAAGTAGTAGCTGGATCTTGAGTTTTAATACTAAACAGTTTAAAAAGTATGCATATATTATTTTCTTTAGAACCCATGGTGGTGTGCAGAAAGTTGACAATATAACTGTAACTGCTCCATCCATTATGTGGGTTAAGGCAGTGGACCTTGTAATGGAAAAGCTTAAAGTTACAGGATTAGACTTGTCTACTGTAGCTGCAGTGTCTGGAGCAGGACAGGTAGTGTGGTCCATAGTGACTGAAACAGTCAACATGAAATACCGAATCATAAAATTTTAAGCAATAGCTATATATTTAAGATTACAAACAATGAGGAGATGAACATTTTCAGGTACAATATATTTCGATCCTCTGTGACAAGATGTTGTCCAAGCTTAACAAGAAAGTTATGCAATTGAAAAATCTTTCTTGTTACATTGTACTTTGTACACATGAACCAAAAATTATAAATTATTTCACTTATTGCAATATTTTTAGACCATATTTTGGATGCACTTCACTGACTTTCTCTCTAATCTTAAGCTATGTATCCTTTACATACTACCTGTTAATTATTAAAATAACTTGGAAGATGTTCGTAGCTTACGTTTGTAAAACTAAAAAAAAACGCTTTGCTTATTTAACTTGTTGGAAAAAAAAAAAGTCTGACTCTGAAGGTGTTCATGGCCTAAATTTTGCTTGTACTCTGTTATACTGATTCTGTTTAATGAATGTTAAATTTACAACTAGTATTTATGTTCTGTAAGTAAGGTATAATCAATTTTTCATTTAATGCTACTTTCAAATAGATGTACTTTCGCAGAGCCCATAAAAGTATTCTGTTTCAAGAGTAAATAAAACCAAAATAAAGAGTAACAAATATTTTTATTTCTTGCTTTTGAAGTTTATATATCATGCTGTGTTGTAACCTACTAGTGCATAATTCTTGTCATGATTCACGGCATGCACATTTTACTGATGTCACAAAAGTACAAATTGCAACATTAAGTGTCAATTATGTGGCATCATTTTAGTGTCTACTCACTGACTGACAGACAACACACTACTATATAAATAATGGTAGTTAATACTGTTATTTCCCCTTAAGGTGGCCTTTGGCCCCTTTCAGGAAAGTAACAGTATTGGTTAGAATGTCTAATATATCAACTTGTATTGTTTTAAAGTTTTTATTATAGAGATTATTTTGCATTGTTAATTTAGTATATGCATTTAGGACTAACCTTAATTTCCTAAGTAGGCTGAAACTTGTGAAATATTGGATGTACAGCAGAAGGTATTGTTTTAATCTTTATAAGTAAGAATGTAAGAGTAGTATATTTATTTAGCAATACTTATTACAGTGATTTCTATTTTTTTGATTTAAGTTGATATCTTGTACTGACCAGAAGTTAATATTAATTTTCCAAACTGAAATTAAACAACTCTATTATTTGACTTGTGGAAAAATATATGCTTGTTACTCTTCTTTTAAAAGTACTTAAACAATGGTCTTTCATATTAATATGAATGATTATGTGACTCAAAAGAGTAATAATTTAGTTTAGTAAACAACAGTATCACCCAACAGCCTATTTATATTCCTTGTTATAATATTTTTGTATACTTCCAGCAACATGGAAGCATTTATTGGAGGAAAGGAGCACAAAAAATTTTGAAAAATCTTCACCCAGATAAGTTTCTACATGAACAATTACAGGTAAGTAAAAGAAGTAAAAACATTACTTAAAACTGTGATGCTAATCACATGAGTTATCAATATCTTAAGAAAGAAAGTCATGCTTGGTAAAGTGCAAGTTCATTACATGGTGTATCTTAGATTGTTGCACTGATAATGACTAAAATGTTAGGTCTGTAGTGAGAAGTTAAGAATTGGTGTATTTTCTAGTGAGGGTAACACTTATTTTTTCATAACCAAACACTGCAAGCACTAACATTAGCAGTTCATAAATACCCTATCTTAATAATGATCTGTTTATTTAGCTTACTGTTGAACAGAAGTTATTAGTATTTACACATATTTTGTTGCACATAAAAACATATGATAAAGTGAGAATTGCACTAAATTATTATATTTTAGAGCTGCTTTAGTGTGAGAGATTCTCCTATTTGGATGGATGGGAGCACAACTACACAGTGCCTGGCATTGGAAGAAGCTTTAGGGGGTGCTCAAAGGCTGGCAGAATTGACAGGATCCAGGGCTTATGAAAGGTTTACAGGGAACCAAATAGCAAAACTGTTTGAAACCAAGCCTGAATCATACAAGAATACTGAGGTGTGTTTTTCAAGTTTGATGTTTTTTGCTCTTGAAGTGAAAAGTAAGATGTTATGTATTTTAATATATTAACTCTTTTTTCAGCCATAATAATATGGTGTCTACTAGCAGAGACCTGTAAAACATTTGCAGTCAAATTAGTATCTTTATTGCAACAGTACTTCTTTAAATACAGGATTTCTAGAATAATACAAAAAAAATGTAATCACAGACATTGAAATCTAAAAGTCCACTTGTATTAGGCCTACCGTTAGTTAAGCCTTTATTAAGTATGGCCTATATTCAATAAAGATATAAATTAGCTCTAATGTGTGTATGTTTCTTTGCTTTAGTTTAGTTTAGGCTAAACTTTACCTTACTTAATACTATCAATAAATAAAATTATAACATTATTCTACAACCTAATGTTAGATCTTCTTAAAAAATTTATAAGCTTTTACTATGTTGTACAAAATGTCTACCAAAGTATATTTACATCTGCCTTTTGTTTACATTCATTGAAAGAAGTGCATGCACATGAGCATTTAGATAGTAAGGTGTACTTGCATTTCCAGGACAGACAATAACTGAGTATTATTATAATAGATGTTATTTAGACAAATTATTAGTTCAGGTATCACATATTAGAAAATGTAAAAATTAACAGTGAGGATTTCTTTAAATACATTAAGGGTAAACAAATTGTTGGGATTGGGTTAGAACTCTTCAGGGATGATAAAAGGCTTATCTCTGATGATTATGAGATGGCTGTGTTATTCAATTTTGCTTTTTCTTCAGTATTTACTATTCCACATCTATTCAGTATTCCGCATCTTGAACAGATGGTAGGTGGAAACAAGATTAAAAAAAGATGACAGCATTAATTCTAAGCTTGTTAAGAAAAAAATGGGAAATTTAAAGAATGATAAGGCTCCTTGGCCAGATAATATTCCTCCAAGGGTTTTGAAGAAGATTAAAGATTGGATATGTGAACCACTTGCTACTATTTTTTTTTGTAAGTCCTTGAATAGTGGGCAGGTACTAGAGGATTGGAAGTTAGCTAATGTCATTCCCTTGTTCAAGGGAGGTGATAAAAAATGTCCCAGTAATTATAGACCCATTAGCACTACCCATACAGTTATATATTAGAGTTCTAACTTTTGAGTATGATTTCATATTCTCCTTTTTTACTTCTTTATCTGTTCTATTATTTTCAGTGAAGTGACCTAATCATATTAATTAAGTTCAAATTTGTTATAATTTTAGGAAATTTTAATTCCTAATTCAGTGTTTTGATATTTTATTTACTTTCCATATATTTTTCTTTCACAGAGAGTTTCTTTGGTCAGTAGTTTTGCAGCATCTCTCTTCCTTGGAGACTATGCTGCTATCGATTTTAGTGATGGTTCCGGGATGAATTTACTCGATATAAGAAGAAAAGATTGGGCAGATGAGTGTTTAAATGTAAAGTCTTTTCTTGTTTCTTTTCTCTGTAGTTTTCAACAACATTTAAATAGTTTGGTGTAGAAAACCTAGCATTAGATGTTTCAGATATTTCATAGGCATGGTAGAAATTATGCTGTTGATGAAAGGTAACACAATTTTTCATTAGAATTAGAAATATTAGATGTTTAGGAAAACAAGCACATTTGAATGTTGATTTTCCAGAATCAGTAATGCAAGGTAATCATAAAAGTGCATAATGACTTTATAAGGAATGTCTTTGTATGTAGTATATTTTATATATACACATAGTAATGTTGTTGAAGTATGTATCATGATATTAAAAAAAGAGATGTTCCATTCTAGCATCTTCTGAGCTAGATTAAAGTTGTTATTGCATAAAAGGCCCATTGTATTACATAAAGGAAAGTGTGTTACAACTTTAGGCTAATACTAGTAATACAAGGAAAACGAAGTAGTTTTATTTTTATATTTACAGTTTCTTTTCTTTTTACCACTTATAAAAATGTGTGCCAAATATTATAAAACAGTTCATTTATTTTTTGAGAATTAAATAGTTTGTATTTTGAGAAAGACATTTGGATCTTCAAAACTAAGGAAAAGTTTATAATTAAATTGTTCCTGAATAATACACCAGTAGGCAGAGGTAACATTTATGCAGAATTCTGTGTTATACATACAGGAAATTTCAATAAAATACAAACAAGTAACAGCACTGCATTTCTAAAATGAAGGTGCAAGAAAGACTTACTAGTTCAGATTACCCGGTGTTTTTACTTAATGCAACATTAAAAAACAGTCCATTGCTCTAAACATCCTATCCTCTTTAACATAAAGAAAAGAGCCCCAAATGGATATGTCCAAAAGCTATTGGAGTTTGGTAACAAGGAGAAAATTAGCTTTTTTGTTAGGTCATGCCCACCAGTTGAGAATTTATATGGTTTTGTCATCAATAAAACTAATGATATCTAATTAGACTTCAGGTTTACATACTCCTTATTGGGTTTCAAACTTTGTAAGATAAAGCTATATTAAATAAACTTTTATATCACAGTTTATACTAACATTATTTTAACTGTTTGGCTTTTGTAGGTGGTTAATTTAGGCCTGTATGGTCATCATTGATTACTCTAAAATACTATATTATTATAGTGAAAGTATCCTTCATGTAAAAAATATTGAAAATTTGGAGACAGCTTGAATGGGTAATGAAGAAAAACTTTAATATAAGTTTAACACAACAGCAAATGTACAACG
>NW_013666293.1:33842-41351 GCF_000517525.1 Limulus polyphemus
GTACCTGATAATGACAAAACCTTGTCGAAACGTTGTACATTTGCTGTTGTGTTAAACTTATGTTAAAGTTTTTCTTTATTACCCATTCAAGCCATCTCCAACCATTAATTAGTCTCAAAGTGGGTTCCTCATCATCAAATATTGAAAATTTAGTTACAGTTTTACAAAGCTAAGTTTTAAAAAGTTAACATGTATCATACCATCACTGTAAAAATAAAAATAATATTATGGAAGAGACTGTTGTTGACACAATAATACTACAGTATCTGAATAGTCTTTCTAATTTTATTGCTATTCATTCTCTAATGGTTTTCAAACTTTGTAAGGTAAGTTATAATTATTCAAAGCTTTATATTATAAAATAAATTGATGACTACTTGAAAAATATCCAAAATACTAGGTTTTACTGTGTATAAGTATGTGTTTGCTTAATAAATAAAATGAGTTCGGGTTATTTTTTTCCCTTAATTTGAACAACTGCATCGATACAGATACAACACTTAAGGCTTCAACATTTTCTAAACATGCTTATGAACATGTAAAGCATTAATAAATTGCTTGGAATAATGGAAAGGTGTATACAGTACTGTTGCAAAAAGTAACTGATAAGTGACTTAATCTTTTGATTTTCTAAATGTTCAACAATACATAAGCTTAATATACAGCTTTAGAGACATCCAGTATTATATATGCCAGTGGTTATTTACCCCCAGTTGTTTCTAATATGTATTTCATGACATTTAATATTTAGTGTTTATTTAACCTGATAGAAATGAAATAAACTTATGCATGTCACATGTGTTTAATCATCACTTTAGTAAAAATGTTTTGTGTTTGAATATGTGAGTGCTGACTGTATTGTTTTAAGTATAGTCTCATTATTGATTGTAGTAAATAATTTTTGCATTAACATGTTTCCTGAATCTCTTCAAGAATTCCTAGGATATGTTCCACACCTTTCAGTTTGAGAACCACTGCACATGTGTAGTGTTCAGGTGTTAGGCAGTAGATACTGTAGGTGATGCAGCACTGTTTGTATGTTAGCTTAGTTAATCTGAAATAATGTTATATAGGAAATTAACTATTTTGATACAATATCAATATTAGGAGGTTATAATTTTAGAAAGCATGTGTTAAAAAGTGTTTAAAGGCTATCCCAACTTTTGATAGGTATCATTAGCTTGATAGCATTCAAAATGTCAAAGAGAGTTTGAGTACTTGTGTATGAGATCTTAAGGTGCATGTGCAGTATTGCTATAATTTTATATTCAAGCAAGTACTAATTGGACTATTCAAAGTGAAAATTTCAGTATAACTGTTTTCATTTTAGGCATGTGCACCTGACCTTAGAGAGAAGTTAGGAAAACCTGTTCCATCCTATACAGTTTTGGTAAGCTATTTTTATCAGAACTGTTACTTTGCTCTTTTCATATATCTTCATTTGGCAGTTTTACATAAGCCAAGTATGATGACTTAGTAAATAAGAATAATATTATATGAGTTTTATGAGACAGAAGGAGTCTGGGACATTTCCTTATGCCATCCAAGTTGCTGGAACGTCATTACAAAATGTTTCGTTACAAGTATGTTTTTGTGATTGGAGAATTTTGTTATTATATTCACCGCTACCTAATTTAAGTACTGTAATTCAAATCAAAGTATGTTAAATTACAATAAATGTTTTTATAGTCTTAAATCATTTTCATAATTTGTTTTATGTAATACTGTTTATGAAATCCCCTACCCCCTGTAACACATCATAATACAGGCTTAGACACCCTCTCACTCCCATGGCATTATGTAATTTGTGAATGGTCCCTAAATGATTGTACAATTTATGATCTATTAGCATTTTTTATTATAGTCTCCAATTTTATATTTAAAAAACTACCTGTCACAAAATCAGTATTTGTAACAAAAACTGCCATGTCACAAAAAATGATGAAACAAGATTGCACCCATCACATATTATCCTAGTAACAATGTTGTTATAATGAAATGTCCAGTAGCTAAATGTTTATAACAAAATGTCTGGATCCTAATGGAAGGTATGTGTTGAATAAAGATCTAAAGTATTAATACTGTATGAAAGGAAAAACCTTCTGTTTACAAAAAAAAGTGTGCAAATTAACTAAAATCTTTTTCTGTAGCATAAATTAATTGTCTTATTTTTTGCTAAATTTATTTACCTAATGATTTTACTAGTTAAAACATATAAAAAGTGTCTAGTCTGTCTTTTTAGGGAAATATTTCTCCTTATTATGTGGAAAGATATGGCTTCAATGAGGAATGCAAAGTAGTTGGATTTACAGGAGATAATCCTGGTAAGTTTATTAAATTAAATCTTCTGGAGAAGTAAAATAGAATATGATGATTTTTTACAGATATGTTCATCATGGCTATTCTTGAATTGCGAGACTGTACCAAATGTCATACTAAGGGCCCGGCATGGCCAGGTGGTTAAGGCGCTTGACTCGCAATCTGAGGGTCGCGGGTTCGAATCCCCGTCACACCAAACATGCTCGCCCTTTTAGCCGTGGGGCGTTATAATGTGACGGTCAATCCCACTATTCGTTGGTAAAAGAGTAGCCCAAGAGTTGGCGGTGGGTGGTGATGACTAGCTGCCTTTCCTCTAGTCTTACACTGATAAATTGTGGACGGCTAGCGCAGATAGCCCTCGTGTAGCTTTGCGCAAAATTCAAAAAACAAAACAAACATGTCATACTAAATACACAGTGGGGTCCTTTACTCACTTACAATTTAATTAATGAGAAATTGACATTCACAAAAGTCAAAATGAGATAATTCATACTAAGACCAATAAAACAAAAACAAAAAATAATTGTTTGAACCCTATAAGTATGGTAGGATAAAAGTGTGCATGTCCTTTTACAATAAACTTGGCAATAGAATTTAATTTATAACTCAAATTTTTTATATTATCTAAGTTTTAATTTCAAAAATAAATAAAAAGTTCCATTCTTCACTCTTCCATGTGATGTGAAACTTCTGGCTTCAACTTCTCCCTTTCAGAATTATCAACATCAAAAATAGGCTGCTAACACCTACATCTAATTAGTTAGAAAGTCAAATAGATTATAATAGTTTTGGGATATTCTATTCTAGTGCTTGAAATATTTTTTCCGTTCCAAAATGCATACTTAAAAGCTATATGAATTATTTGTTTGGACAACCAACATTGTGAGAAAAAAGTAGGGTTACTGAATCACAGAATTTGAATATAAAATGGATCTCAACGCCTGAAGCAAATGCTATATTTTTTTGTTTTTTTATATATAGTTTTCAACAAAAAATAACTAAAATGTGAAAATTAAAAATTGTTCAGGTTAAGTAACAAAAACAAAATAACTTAAAATTTTATGAGCTTAGGAACTCAAGCTAAAACTATTTGTTACTTGATTGGTTTGTTTACTTTATTTGTGTGATGAAATAGTCATGGTCTCTCAACGTGATTTATTGTTTTTCATGAAATAATAAACAGCTTTCCCAGACAATTCTGACAATAAAATGAAAAAACAAATGTGAGAAGGTTAACATTTGAAACTGTGAAGATAATTAACTTGATGATTTAGTGCCAAATGATGCATTCAAAGAAGAAAAAAGTATTGCTCATTTTTATAAACATAAATAAAATAACAACCTGTATCTCCAGAATGTAACTTTATTAGCCCAATATTTTGCTATTACAGCCTTGTCAGGAGCTATTGATTTCCTACCAGTTCAATAATACAGTTGATGCATCATCTTTTTTTCATACTTATGGTGAGAATGATAGGACTAGGAGAGACAAATATAAATTTTGGCAGGGTAGAAGTCATCCTCAGCTAAGACATTTATTTTTCTAACAGGGTGGTTGGCCTTTGGAACGGGTTGCCTTTGGATGTTGTGGAGGCAGTAACTTTAAGCAAGTTTAAGAGAAAGCTTGATAGCTATATAAATTATAAGATCTGGTTTTGAGAATTTTTTGTTAGTTATTTTATGTTAATTTTAGTTTAGATTAGAGGATGGGACATTATGTTATGTTATTTATATAAGCAACTTATCTCTCTCTCTGTACAAACACACATACGTGTCTGTGTGTATCTATCTCTCTCTCTCTGTACAAACACACATACATGTCTGTGTGTATCTATCTCTCTCTCTCTCTATAAACACACATACATGTCTGTGTGTATCTATCTCTCTCTCTGTACAAACACACATACATATCTGTGTGTATATATATATATATATATATATATATATATATATATATGTATTTGTGTGTGTGTGTCACAATACCATTATCGGTTCTGGTTGTCAACTTATTGTCATAATGGATAATGTCTGTGGTAATAGCACCCAAATTTGTTGAGGATATCTTATCTATCACACAATATCCAAATGCTGATATCAATCTAGTCAACCGTCATGAATAAAAAAAAACAAATAAAAAATTATGAATCAAATAATGGTACGAAGCTGAGTGCTTACACCCACAAAGTCTCAGCTTCTATTGCCTTTTACTGTCTATAGCCAGTTGTGTGAAGGCAGTTATCCTTAAATTTCTACTTTAAGGTGTTTTATAGTTTTTGTATACATACAAAGAAATAAAAAGTTTTTTTTTATTTATGTATTACATGTTTCATTAAGGTATAATACTAGTTTTTCAAACACATGATTGTATAATATACACTATTAAAATGACTTGTTAAAAAATGGGCATATTTTACCGTTTTCAAGTAATACATTACAAATAAATAAATATTGAAAATCCTATATCAATACAGCATGTTTTGAATTATTCATCTTGTTTCTTTATTTCATTCTAATTTTATATATATATATATTCATACTTTATATTATTTTATTTGGAGCCCACTTTAGTCTCTATGCTAATTTTGAAATTTTCCTTCTACTAGTTATTATGTTTCTTACAGTTAACTTTACTCTCCCACTCCTGTCTTTATGTGTGCTCGAAATGATTAACACCTACAACATATTCAGTGAAAGTTCACCTGAACACTACTGTAGATACCTATACCCTTATTAGAGATTACATCACTAACTTTTACATTATATTTCTTACTCCTGACAACATACATCATGATGGGAAAGAAGAATTTTTATTGTTTCACAAGAAACAACATACATCATGATTTTCATTGTTTCTTTCAGACCTATTTTTTATTCAGATTAAAAAAAAGTAATCATTCCAACTGACAGTTTCATTTGCTAAATAAAGTTTCTGTTTAACAGGCCCGGCATGGCCAGGTGGTTAGGGCACTCGACTCACAATCTGCGGGTCGCGGGTTCAAATCCCCGTCACACCAAACATGCTCGCCATTTCAGCCATGGGGGCACTATAATGTGATGGTCAACCCCACTATTCATTGGTAAAAGAGTAGCGCAAGAGTTGCCGGTGGGTGGTGATGACTAGCTGCCTTCCCTCTAGTCTTACACCGCTAAATTAGGGACGGCTAGCGCAAATAGCCCTTGTGTAGCTTTACGGAAATCAATAACAAACAAACACTCTGGAAGGCTAATCTATGTAGTAATTCAGTGTGTATATTTTGTATTGTCTTGTGTCATATATAATAGCAAGCCTAAGTTGTTCATAGTACCTTTTTTTATTTACTGTGCTTGTTTTTTCATGTTTTCAAGTCCAAGAAACTTGCTTAGGTTTTTATTATGTGGCACCTATTTGTTTTAGAATTGTACCCTTGATGCTATGTACAAAGATGTGATTATGTTGATCAAGATTGTTTCTTTTATTTGTTGTTCCCCTAAGCTTCTTTAGCAGGAATGAATTTAAAGGAAGGTGATGTTGTAGTCAGTCTTGGCACCAGTGACACACTTTTCCTGTGGCTTAAGGAGGCTCGGCCTGATCTGGAGGGTCACATTCTGTGTAACCCTGTTGAGAAAGATGATTATATGGCTCTTTTATGGTAGGTGCAATTTGTATTCGCTGTCTTGATTACAAGCTTGTAGTTACTGTTTGTAAGTAACATTGCTTCATAGTACAAAATTTGTTCTTTTGTACCATGTGCAAGTGAAAAAACTGACATTTTTTATGATACTATATGTAGTTTCAAAAATGGCTCACTTACAAGAGAACGAATCAGGAATGAGTGTGCAGATGGATCTTGGGAACTCTTTAGTGAGTTACTAGAAAGTACACCAAGAGGCAACTTTGGAAACATAGGTAAGAGAGACTTGTATGTAAAGTATTGTTCCTATTTCAGTTTGCATTGATTTCATGTTCGTCTTTAATCCTTCTTAACCTTGGTTATGACTGTCCACTCCTAAAATTATTTTAATAAAATAAAAGCACACTATATATATATGTATACATTTTAAAACTATACATGTATCGTATGGTAAGGTATTACCTGTGCTTGATAATGATAAAACTTTTATTGAAGCCAAGGAGACTGTTTAAAGTATTGTTTTGTTTATTTTAAACATAGGTTTTTTCAATTTAATTTTAAAAGGTTATGTAAAAAAATATTTTTCTTTAATTACTTCTTGTAGGAATGTATTTTGACCTGATAGAGATTATACCTACTGTTTATGGAGATCATCGTTTTAACAAGAACGGAGAGGAGGTATTCATTTACGCACTTATAAAAGCTCATGTTAACAAGTGATATTAATTTACATCTATATATAAAATGCATGTTACAAGTGATATTTAGTTGTCTATAAAATACATGTTACAAGTGATATTTAGTTGTCTATTAAATACATGTTATAAGTGAAATTCAGTTACCTATTTATAAAAGTTAGTGTAACAAGTGATATTTAGTTGTCTATAAAATACATGTTACAAGTGATATTCAGTTACCTATTTATAAAAGTTAGTGTAACAAGTGATATTTAGTTGTCTATAAAATACATGTTACAAGTGATATTTAGTTGTCTATTAGATACATGTTACAAGTGATATTCAGTTACCTATTTATAAAAGTTAGTGTAACAAGTGATATTTAGTTGTCTATAAAATACATGTTACAAGTGATATTCAGTTACCTATTTATAAAAGTTAGTGTAACAAGTGATATTTAGTTGTCTATAAAATACATGTTACAAGTGATATTCAGTTATCTATTTATAAAAGTTAGTGTAACAAGTGATATTTATTTGTGTATAAAATAAGTTAAAATGACATTCATTTAATTATTTGTGTGTCCTTGTTGCAAGTGGTATTCAGTTACTTGTGTATTTAAAAGTTGATGTTACAAATGGTATTTAGTTGCTTACATGGTTAAAAATTCATGGTACAAGTAGGATGTATATCTGTTAGAGTGCTAAATGCTTATTAACAGTCATTTTGAATGCTCTGTTTAAAAATATGTAGAAAAATAGTGTGTTGTAATTTAAAATAATATGACTACCTTATAAGTACAAGTGAATCCTAATTCAAATCTGGACATGCTAAATCAGTTGTGAATTCAGTTCTATATCCCCTGCATTGAAGTCATCTCATAACCTGTATATATACACCTG
>NW_013666293.1:42298-50468 GCF_000517525.1 Limulus polyphemus
TGTGTATATATATATATATATATATACACATACACATACATACACACACACACACATATACTTGTTTTTTTTTAATTTGGAAAATTAATCTTATTTTTCCAAATTCCTATTTTACTTGAATGTTTGTATTTCAATAAATATGAAGCAAATTATTCTATATTATTATTATAGAATGAAAACTGCAGGTGGCAAATATGCCAGACTCTGTCTGAATATGTCATTTTACTTGAGGATTCATTCAAAGTTTCATTTTCCTTTACCTAATATGGAGTGAACTGTTACTGATAAATTATTGAGTTTGTTTGGTGAAAATGTCTACGTTTTACCTTACAGATTCAGCTGTTACTTCAAAAGCTTTTTAAAGGAATAAAACCTGGTGTAATGTAACTACCAGAACAAAAACTAATTACTAATGATAATTTGATAATTTTTAGTAAACAAAAATATAGTTCTATCATATATTTTAGGAATGTTTTATTCTTACTGTAATGACAAATTCATTTTTTTAACATTAGGAAGACACAGCAGGAGGTCGATAATGTGGTGTATGTGCTAGTGTATCTAGGTTTGAGTGGGTGGTGGCCAATGAGATACTTAACAAGAGAAATCATGATTACAACTTGTTCCCTATTGTGTTTAAATGGTTTTAGAACTGTTAGAAAGTTTAATGTTTTCTAAGTATCACACAACTAACTATTTTACTTTTGCAGTATAAAATGGAGGTTTGTCTATTTTTCTTGTTTAGTAGTTTTTTGTAGTCAGTACACATTATACTCTATTAGTGAGCAATAGCAGACTTTCAATAGGCTGATGTACCAGTCATTTACTGATTTTTTAAAGTTCTCACATGGCTTTTTTTACCCTCGGATCACACATCTTTGTGCATGTGTAAATGTAAGAATTGCCAGTAACAGATGTTCAATATAATCATATCCTAATCTACTTTCCTACTATTAGATGATAAATTGTACCAGTATCTATTACCTGTCAGTGTTAAGAAACTTGTTTGTTAGCATAGCTGTCATTCTTATTTCCTGTTTGATTTCTGATCTTTGAATTTTATGTCTGTCCTAAATTTGTCATCAGTGTTACATTTTCAGTATCTTGTGATTTACATGTTTATCTTTTTTAAAATTATCCCTTTAAAACAAAAGACTTGAGATTCACATTTCCATTTCATTTTTCTATCCCATTCTACATTGTAGGACTCCCATTTCCATTCTTTTTTTAATGTTAGTTTTATTAAGATTATTGCACAAGTGTCTGTTATAATTTTTTACTTATTATATGTTTTTGTTTTATTTCAAGGATTATTTTAAACTATTAGCTTAGTATATAGATTTAAGACTAACTAACCTAGATCTCCTAAGCTGTCTGAATCTTGTGAGATATTATTGGAATTAAGCTGAAAATATTGATAACAGCAATAGAGCTTGGTGATTTGATCCATTACCTTTGAGCAGGGATTACATCAATTAATGTCATATAAACTAATAAATTTACAAAAACTACAATTTAATCAATTAATCAAAATTAATTTTCATATAAACTAATAAATTTACAAAAACTACAATTTAATCAATTAATCAAAATTAATTTTCATATAAACTAATAAATTTACAAAAACTACAATTTAATCAATTAATCAAAATTAATTTCTGATTATTGCTAAAATCAATTAATTTGAATTCTGATCGTATCGATTGTAACGAAAATAACTAATGGATTAAAATTTTCCAATTATTTCAACAGTTGATTAATCAGAATTATGATGAAATTGATTGTCATGAAAATAATCAACTAATCAAAATTAGGGTTTCCAGTTATTACTATTTTCGATTATTCCAACTATCTAAGTTATTGAAATATTGACAACAAACTTGCTCACTCTGTCTTTGCTATGGTAAAGCTACTGAGGTTTTCTGTCACTGTTATTACTAATTTTAAACTTCTCACTAGAAGGAAGACAACTTGCTGCCAGTATCCACTGCAAACATTTTTTTTTCTTTTTGAACTACTAACTAGAAGGAAGGCAAGTGTCTGACTACACCTGCTGTCTACATTTTTATATATATTTTTTGGCTTGGATGTACCATGGTTTGATGAACAGTGTACAAATTGATCAATCAAATGTAATTGAATAATGGGACTGTCAAGAATCAATTAGAAAATACCTTAAATTGCCCATCTCTAAAAAAGCAGTAATACCCAAATGATGAATCGGTGCATTCTAATCAGTATAGTTACAAGTTTTTGTTTCTTGACATTGAATATCTCCTAGTGAGACTATTAAACTAAATTAGCTATGTTATTTACTGGGTTCATTCTATGTTCTGATCTACGTCGGTAGCTTGCTTTGATCAGAAGTTACTGAAAATAGTTCAAAACTAAAATATAAGGTAGTATAAATATGAATGTCTATGTGTGTGTATTTATATATATATATATATATATATCTGTGTGTGTGTATGTATGTATCTATGTATACAACTTCAGTATATATTATGGGGTGGATGGGCCTTATTGTTTCTGAATCTCTAACATTATATAAGTGTACCAAAAGTAGTCTAATATATTAATAGTTTCAGTTACTACATGTACAAAGTAAAGATTTATTGTTGAGTAAACCAGGTTAAAAGCTGCTCATTTGTAGCCAAATTCCATTATCGTACTATGAGATGAAGGTGAATGTCCTAAGAGAACTTCATTTTAATTCTTAAAATGACAATTGTGATTATATTTAAAAACCTTTTCTGGTTTTGGGTAGCTTGTTACATCATATTTTGGTAAGTTCTTTTAGCAGAAGAATAAAGATTTATTATATTGAAACGTTTAAAGTTTTGTGCACATCTTTATTTCAGCTCATGTATAATGGTAGTTTTACATTTAAATTGAGATTTTTTGAAGGCTAAAAATACTTATGTATATTTATTTTTTTTGCATAATTATTTGAACACGATATTGCATTCTGCATGTTATAAGACTTTATAATGTTTTTATAGTGTTGATGAATATGTAATGATTTTATACTTTAGGTATCTCGGTTTTCCAAGGAAGTTGAAGTGAGGGCTCTAATAGAAGGGCAGTTTCTTGCTAAAAGAGTACATTCTGAAAATTTAGGTTTCTCTGTTGGTAAGTGTATTGTCAACGAAAATTGGGTTCTCTTAAGCAGTGAGCATGGATACCAATTTTTCTAAAACTTTTATTTGATTATTATTGAAATGGTAAAAACATTTCTTTAGATAAAGTTTATGAAGATCATTACAAAGGCTTTATGATTTATATCCCATATATGCTGTTTATGTAGTGTCTTACATAACCTTTTGTAAGTATTGCCTGTTGAGGAGTTGCCCAAACTTTCTCAGTGAAAGTCCCCCATCTATCCCCTTGGAATATTCCACATCCTGACTGAATCTATTGATACTGATAACCTTAATGGTATTGTGTATCCCACCCACACACACACCTACACTTTTCTTTGGCCCCAACTTGGGAAACCTTTGCCTATATATTTAGCTTTTTGATAGTGACATGTAGCTCATTTGGCTGTTGGTGCATGCTGTGTGATCTTCTGACAACTTAAACTATTCACAGATGTTTCTTTTAAAGTGAAATGTTTTGATTTAAGGAAAATAATTTTGTCATAGCAAACTTTTAAGTACTTAGCTCATATCAAGAAATATTATGGGGATTTAAACTAATGAACATGTGTACGTAGTATTATTAATTATTATTATTTTTTAATTCATTGATGTCAAAGGTATCGAAAGTTGTGTTTGCAATCCATTGATGTTAAGGCTCTGGAGATTTCCGTAATGGCCTAAGTGATAGATGTATAAATAGCTGCAACCAGATGATCAGAAACAGAGAGTAAAAGTAAAGTCACATGAAAGAGAAGTTAAAAAAAAACGTAAAGTTAACTGTTGTGGGAGTGAATGGCCTAATGGTTGATTTGTGAGAGTCAGATTAACAGTTTGAAAGAGATAAGGAGAATAATTTGTCTCATCAAAGGTGTTCTAAACTAATTGAACCCGCCTGTGTGAACTTTGACAAAAGGCAGACGATTATTGGAAGTTCAGGATACAACTGCGGTAATTCATGTGAAAGCGCAAGTGAATTATACACGGCTACTATTACTATACAAATAGAGAAAAATAGTTTGGCTTGTCAACTGAATTCTAAAGTAATTGAATTGGCCTGAGTGGACTTTTGACAAAAAGAAGAGAACTGTATAGTGTTTAAGATACAACTATGACCTCCATAGTATAAAGAATTTTTGTACCTACATTTAACTTGTTTCGAACATATATATCTCTATAATTTTAAAAACAAGTGGAATGTGTGCTGTTCATTTACTGTCAAATTTATTGCCAAAAAATCACAAACACCTTTCGTAGAAGTATCCTCAGCCCAACACACCAATATCTTTACATTACTATACATATATATAGTAATTTAAGCTTTTATTTCTTTCAGTCCTGCAAACAACTGTTTTGTAAACTTATCTACTTTGTATATATCAGAATTTTTTTTTTAAGAATCGTATAATCAAAAAATCAATTAGTTGTGACAAATATGAAACTGAATATTACTTGAATAATGATGTTTTGTTTTGAAATATGTAACACTAACTTCAAAAATATGTATAAGATGAAAAATATTTTAAACAAAAGTTTTTTATGTGAATAAGAGTTAATTTGCAAGCTTTTAGGGAAGGACCCTCAAAACAGAATATTTAAAGTGTAATAAGTAAACAAAAATATCAGCTTTCCTTTTGGTATATGAGAGATTTATCAGTAAAAGTTTCCATATTTCAATTTACATAGAGAAGTTATTAAGCACTATTGAACATGAACAATAAAAGCACTTAGTTTCTGTTAATTTATTCTTTCAGTAACCATTGAATTAACTTTGAAACATATAATAAGTGGCATTTTGCTCTTGCTTGCTTATATATCTCAATGTCATATATATTTGAAATGGATGGTTTGAAAAACACTTGCAAAATGAAAAAGATATGAAAAATTACTTTAGAGAATTGCACAGGTCTTTAGTAAAAAAATGACAGACAGAAGGTACTGCAATCCCATTTTTAAAAAAATCTCATCAGAACTGAGATTATTCTTATAGGCCAGAGAATAAACTGCTCTAAAAATTCCAAATTTCATATAAGTACCTGCTGTAGTGAGAACTGTAACATGCTGTTGCATGCTCTCTTGGTAATTGTAACTGTTACTCTCATAAATGCACTTTTTTATTTTGTGTTGTTTGTTTTTCAAATTTTTTACCTATTTTTGATATAAATTTCTAAAAACTTTGTTTTTATCCGTTTATAATGATGCCTGACTTTGAATTACAAATTAACTACTTGTAGACTAAAAATGTTACCTGATTAAATTATGTATATGTTTGAATATTGAACAGGGCCTGGCTCAAGAGTCCTAGCCACAGGGGGAGCATCAGAAAACAGTGCTATTCTGCAGGTATTTATCACAAAGATGGCTAACACTTTTTAAGTATTTTGATATTTTTATAACTTTTCTTAGATCCCATTATTGCATAAAATTATTTAATCTGTTTATTTATTTCAAATTATTTTTGTTTTAATTCTATGTTATTACACAAAATGTAACCCTTGAGAAAGGTGGATGCAAAAATGTTTAAGGTAAAAATAAAACAGGATTTTTATCTGGAGTGTTTTATCACAGTTTATATAATGATTTTTAACCTCTAGTCTACATTCAACCATCATAACTCAAGTAATTAGCTTACAGGTTTACAACACTAAGATCTGAGGTTCATTCCCTGTGGTGGACAGAGTACAGATAGTCTAATGTGTAGCTTTGCGATAAAACAACCAAACAAATGATAATTTGTTTTATCTTCCAGATGATGAATGATAAATACTAATACTCATTAGTGTGTATAATTGTGCTAAATATATATATTTTGTTCTTATTAATGGCTTATCAAAATTTTATTGTTTGTAATTGTGCACATACATATAATGAGAGTAAGACTGATTTTATAAAGTATCAAAATACAGCTAATAGATAGTTCATAAAATGAGAGGTATGTATGTTGGAATTTATAATCAATATGCACATGTAGTATGTGGAAAATGAGCAAAAGTACCACTTGAAGAAGAAATAGTTTTATAGCAAAACTTTGTATACTTTAGTTAAAATTTATTTTTTAAAACTGATTTCTTGTGTTAACAGTTTTAAATTATTTCTGTAATATGAACAAGGTTTAACAACAACTTCAAATCATGTATAAAACGTACATGAATTAACATTTTTTGATATATAAAATAAATGTTCCCAGTCATTTGACAGTTTCTTGCATTCTTGCATTTTACTGACGTGAAAAATTCTGTTATAAATAAGTTCTTTTTTCCAGGTTTTGGCTGACATTTTTAGTACCTCAGTATATGTTCAAGATGTTTCAAATTCTTCTGCTTTAGGGTCTGCTTTCAGAGCTAAACATGGTAAATATTTTTCTTAACACAGATAAGACAGTTTACAAGTAAATTATTTTTAAATTTTCATCTGAAATTTGTTTAGGCAAATTTGAAGTTTCCTGAAAGAAAGACCAATAAAATTACACCAATAAACCTTGAAAATCTTGTTAACGTTCCAGAAAAGTGGCTGTACTGATATGTTTTGGCCTAGATTAGCTCAAATAAGTATGTGTGTTTGTGTAAAATTGGTATATACAAAAGACGCGTGCTCTGGTAACTGTAAAATTTGTATGAAATCCAAGATTTCCTGAACATTACTGTAATACATGTAATGAATCTTAATAAGCTTTATGTTGTACTTATAATAAATGTTTTCCTATACTGTTGATACATGAATAAAATTAATTTATGGTAAAGTACATAGAGGAAAGTGACTATTCTTGTACATTTGTTTCTTTACAGTTGCTGTGGAAACATTACATATTTTTCTTTCAAATAATAAAACTTAAATTATTAACTTTACTTCTGACATCATTTTAACCACAATTAGAAAATGTACTAAATTTGAAACCAAAAATTTAAAGATGCATTTATGTTTCAAATAATTTGAGTTTTTGTTTAGAAAATAAAACACCTATTTATGCCTGTTATGTATTTAGCGAGTGATAGGAGATTTGAAATTTTAAGCTTTCAGTTATTATTTGTTTAGAGTTAAGAACTAATACAGTTTTGTTTGTTCCTGTGATATTGGCTTTTACTCTCATTTTCCTTAAAGTAAGAGAACAAAATGGTATTACAGCATCATGCTGTTTGCATTATAGGATTTCTTGGAGGTGATTCAACAAAGTTTGCAGATGTTATAAACCCAGTAACAAACTGGACCTTAGCAGCAACACCAAGTCCAGATGCAGCTGAGGTAGACCTTTTTCTTTATGTACACAGATATATATATATATGGGAAATGGCAGAAGGGTTTCAAGAGGAGCTTAAGCTTTTACATGCAAGCGATATATCAGCTAACAATGACTAAGGAAGTTAGAAACAGTATTATTTGGGCAAAAAGTAGTGAATTTAATTGTAATGAGCACATTCTATTGAGCAACAGATTTCAGCCCTTGGCTTGTGCAGATGAGGAACAATTGGAGAGACGGAAAACAGAAGGGACAGAGGAGGATGTGAATGATAAATTTGAAGAGGATATAGGTGTAGGTGATACTTTGACAAAGCATGTGGATAGGATAGTCTGTAGGGTAAATAGGGAGAAAAGAATTAGATTATGCTACTCAGGGGCACAGGTGGAGGACATAACTGACAAAGCAAGAGAACTGACACAGGAAGAGAAATAATAAAACGGGCTAGCAGAGATGCTGTTTTTGTTGTGCACGTAGGAGCTAATGGTATAGGGAAGGGTAGGTCAGAAAATCTAACTGATATGTACGTTGATAAAGGCATTTAACTCTTTCAGTTTGGTCCCTGGGACCAACCTCGTAACCATTTTGTGCTTGTTATAGTTTTCATTCTTTAACTTTAAATTAGTAAGTATATGTTCACAAAATTTGGCAGATTATCAGTAAACAGTACAAGGTTTTCATACACAAAATATAATTTTTTATTAAGTCTTAAGGTTTGTTCAGCAACATTTTTCTATCCAACATGCAAAGTAATTTTCATTTTAAGATTAAAAAACTTTTATGCATCAGAAAATTT
>NW_013666293.1:50661-52610 GCF_000517525.1 Limulus polyphemus
TTCACTAATGAATGTCTGTATGGGTTTGGTCGATTTGACCAATCTTGTAACCGCCATAAAAAATTAGGAAATAAATATAACTTATGCCTTTTTCGTTCTAGAATGAACACAAATTATAACAGGAAATCACAAGTGTTTAGACTAAATAGCTTAAATATCATAACATTATACATTTATATATATTTTTTTTGTTTTTATTATATTGACCTTTCAGCCGTGCCTGGCTAACAATACAGAAGTTACAATGACGCGGCGCACATGCACTCATGTTACCATATCAAATATCATAAAACTGACCTTTGGTCTGTACAAATGACTTGTCTTGGCTGTGTTTTAGTGGACTAGTATTTTGTAAAATACAGTTACATTTCAGTTATTATACATTATATATGTATATAAATTATTACAATTTACAAATAAGTTCTTAAACTCATTTTTGTTAAAACATAGAACTGTAAATGTAGAAGTAAAGCAAACAATTATCTCTTATAGTTACAACCTTTAAACTCGTTTGCTGCTTGCTGTTTGTTGCTAAGCCTTATCAAATTTCACATGTAGAGGATTTGAAAGGAAATATTTGTTTTAGGTTTTATATATACATTTTGAAATAACCAAAAATCATAAATTGCTTTATCAATACCACAGAATTCCACAATAATTTATCAAGCTTAATAACTATGTTGTATTTGGGTCTAAAAAAATATGAAATTTCAAGCACACTAACGTCTTACCTTACTGCTTGGAATCCAGCATGAAAAGAACAAGTTTGATGCTCAAATACTTAAAAAAGGCTGAGAAAGCCACTAGGGGGACATTCTGAACTTTTGATTGGTTATATGCACATCATTCGGCGACATAGGTGTAAGTAAGCATTTTCAAAAATTGAAGAGGTGAGCTGAGTGACATTGGTTGATTCAATAAATATGTTAAAATCTCAGAAAATAGGAAAGATGGGTTCTTATAGGTGTGTTTTTTATATATTTACTTTTAAATTAAGAAATTAACTAATTTGTATAATACTAAAATTTGAATTATAATCTACAAATTGAAACCAAACTTATTGACATCATTCATAAAATAGTAATTCAATAACATTTTGAATGTGAATAAACAAATGCGATGACATGTCCTTTGACCCGTGTCGATAGGGTTAAGATTGCTAAGGGAATTGATAATGTTGATGCATTATCTTTTTTCATACTTAATGGTGAGAATGGTATGATTAGGGGACACAAATATATATTTTGGTAGGGTAGGAGTCATCTTCAGCTAAGACAGTTTTATTTTTTGAATAGGGTTGTTGGCCTATGGGATGGGTTGCCTTCAGGTGTTGTGGAGGCAGTAAATTTGAGTGAGTTTAAGGGAAAGCTGATAACTATATGATTGATAAGGGCTAGTTTTGAGGGTTTTTGTTATTTTTTATTAGTTTTAGCTTAGTTTAGAGGATGGGACATTATATTATCTCTATATTCAACTTTTCTCTTTTTCTCTCTGTACATACACTATCTATGTGTATCTACTTATCTTTATATGTATGTGTGTGTGTATATATATATATATTGTTGGCTGGAATATTTTGATATTTATATTGAAAAAAGTATTCTACAGACACTGAATGTCCCATACTTCATTATTAGAAAGATTTCATATTTCAAGCAACATCTTGCATTTTCTAGGTGTTTTATAGTTTTTGTATACATCTATGGAAACAGGTTTCATTACGGCATACTACTAGTTTTTAAAAAACTTGACTGTATAATCACCACTATTAAAATGACTAGTTATAAATGGGCAGATTTTATCACTTTCAAGCTACATCTTGCATTTTCTAGGTGTTTTATAGTTTTTGTATACATCTATGGAAACAGGTTTCATTACGGCATACTACTAGTTTTTAAAAAACTTGACTGTATAATCACCACTATTAAAATGACTAGTAATAAATGGGC
>NW_013666293.1:53345-59805 GCF_000517525.1 Limulus polyphemus
AAATTTTTTCTTTCGCTAATTATTACATTTCTTACAGTTAACTTTACTCTCCCACTCCTGTCTTTATGAAATGATTCTCACCTACAACATACCTAGTGAAAGTTCATTTGAACACTTTCACATTATAATAAAAACTACTCAAAGGTTATTTCACTAACTTTCACATTACATTTCCAACTCATTCCCAGTTCTTTGCTAAAGGAAGGCGTATACCTTTCCCTAAGTGCTCACATTATCAAGTTTCTTTTACTTCTAACATGTTTTCTTCAAATTATGAATAATAGAGTGCATGCTGTTTACAGCATCTAGTATTGAAATCAAGATTGTGTCTTATCAGAAGCTTTAACTATGACTTCTTGTTTAATGAAATAAATTAATTGACATTAGTAACTTGAAATAAAGTGCAGACATTTGCCTGCTTTTAGTAGTTTACTGTTTTGTTGCACTAATGAAAATATAAAAATGTTATCCTTTTTTTTTGTTTTATAATGAAACTGTGTAGAAATGTATCATAAGTAAACCTACAATACTTTTAGGCGATTATTTGAAAATCAATGGTATTTTGTTAATTTTATATCATTATTTTTTGTACAGATTTATAATCCCATGGTTGAACGCTACAAAAGACTGGAGGAAAAGGTTATAGCAAAACACAGCAGTATGAAAAATTAAATTCGAAAAAAATTTGATTATTTACATTGATTAAATAATGATATTATGCTTTAACTGAAATAAAGCACTTATGCTTTTCATATAAACATATCATGGCAGTGCCTTTTGTTAATAGTGTAGACCATATATTCTTGTACTTAATGTGTATGTTTCTTACATGCTTTTATTTTTTACCTGGTTCCTTTTCTTGTGATGTGTTTTAGAGATTAAGCAAATATAATTAACCATTAGCTGTTATTTGTCTAGTCTGAAAGTTTATTTCAATTTTTTATTGCTCAAGTGTTCAGATTGAGATTTCTACGTTAATAAGAATTAGTGAAATAATGATGTCACTGGTTGTTCTTTTTCTCTTCTACTTAGTTCTACAGCACTAGTTGATAAAATTACTTATAACCTTAGTGAGGAAGAATGTTGAAGATGTCTATATAATTGTAATTTCTGGTCAGTCATAACAGATGTTATGCAACTATTATGGATTTCAATAATTAGTAGTTTTAAGTATGTGTTGTTATAGTGTTACTGGATCATTCAGGTTAGTTACATTTTTTAGTCCATTACATAGACATTTCTTTTTTATGAACTTTTGGTTGGCTTGAAGAAGTAGCTATTTCTGTCAAGAATCTTATATAAATTCCAAGTTTTATGTCACGCATCTCTAATGTTTATTATATATCTTTACAGTTGATTCAGTGTCAGAATGGTTTTATTACTACATTCTAGGTAATAACTAAAATTTATAATTAGCTTAGCTTTAGCTACTAAGTGAATCAGTTACTTGAGGTAGTGTTCAAAGTACTCTTGATTATTTCCAATAATACATTTACTATGCATATATTTTGTATACTTCCATATTTTTTTATGTTAACCTTTATACATTTTTGATAGTTAATATACATGTTCTTCATTTCTGTTTTACTTTCATTTTTAATTAAACATGAAATATACATGTACAGGCTTCTGTGAAAAAAACTAAAACAAGATTTCCATGGTCACATATGAAAAGAAAAATTTTTTTAATTAAAAGAAATCTTTGAATTATTTCCCTAAAAGATAGCCTTTAGCTTACTTTGTTAATTCAAGCTATAGAGATACTGTAAAAGTATGTACCAGGGTTCTTTAAATAGTCACATTTCAAGATATTCACAAATTTACAGAGATGCAGACCTTGAAAAAAATTCCATTTACCATAAAACTGTCAGTTATTTCTCCTTTTGAAATAATGTGATATTGTAAAGTTGTCTTGAAAAATTGCTGTTGTGTAGTTGGTGCAAGGTCCAAATGAAACATTCAGCTTTAAATTTCCACAATGTCGAACTAACTTAAATTACAAATTCCTTTGACTTAACTCGGTTCAATTGAAAAGTTTTATTTCGGAAAAGTTTAGTATAAGTAATAGGGGAAAAAAAGGAGTGTGATTTCTTCAACATTTAGGAAATGGTTGTGATATCGTTACATAACTTAAAAAATGGATGATTATTTCCTAGGTGTAATATTACAAATATTCTTTTACAACAGTTAAAAAGGAAGCTGCTATTTATCATGTTAGATAACCCATATACATTATCTCTTTTATTATTGTTAAAAACTAAGTTAGAGATAGTAATAGTAGATCTAAATTGGTTTAAAAAGTGATTTTCCATCCATAAGTATTCCGTCCATAATAACCATTTTTGTGAAATCAAATCATTCATATGGAACAGGGATGATTATTAAGAGATTCACTTCATAAATGAAGTGTTTAGAACATGAGATTCACTTCATAAATGAAGTGTTTAGAACATCAAAGTAAATAGAGACCTATGTACTTATTATGTTTATAAAATTTTCAAAAATAATCTTGATCCCTTGAGCATGATATTTTGGTTTTATAAAATAATTAGAATCTTAGTGTTTTAAAATGTGATACGAATACCACAGAAATAGTGTGAATATCGAAGAGAAAAAATTAAAAAAATTATATTTTTATTTTTGCTGTGATTTGATTTACACACCATAGGAGTTGAGCAGCAGCATTGCACAGATTCTGCTCCCTCCAAGTATAGAGTCCCATTGCAGCACATTTGTTAGTCACGCTAATGTGAAAGTTTTGATGGTAGTAAAAATGTGAAGATGATTATCAAATTGTAGAAAGGAATTGATTGTAGAAACATGAGGTACTGTACATTTTAGATGTAATAAAACAAAATCATCATTCCATTGAATTGCAGTTGTTATAAGTGTTAAACTTTTTTTTTGTGACATTTAACTATATACTACAGTGTTACAAGGTGCTAATCTCATGAATATTTAGTTTTGTTTTTTATTGATATTCAGCACATGGTGGTATTTAACATGGATATCATTGTTTTTTAACTTACTAGGAAAATTCCATTAAATTTGAACATTGGAAAATATGAAGTAAAGTGAGAGATAACTTTAACTTGAACAGTGTTTTGGGAGTTTCTTTTAACTTTCTTTCACTGAGTAGTTGTGAAATTCAAAATGAATTCTTTGTTCTTATTTGGCTTATTAATTTCTCAAAATATTCTGTAACTTATGAAATATTTAATGCATACAGTTGATGAAGTTTGTTAGATTTGGATTAAATTTATCAATACTTTTTAATGATGTATTGAGGAATTGATCAGTTATTGTTAAAAAAAATGCACAAAATTAAATGATTTATTATAAAGGTTGTTCATTGGTTGTGATGGTTAACTACTTTATCTGTGTAATTAAACTGTTAGTTCATGGAATTGTAAGAATTAATCACTTTTGTTATAAATTTGTGCACTATTTTTAGGTTAATAAAATAATTGAGGCAATTTTTTATTGTGGTATATTGAAGTATGTCACACTTTCTAAATGATATAAATTTGTTAATTTGCTTTTAATACTTGGCTTTAGAATATTTATCATATTATATTCAGCTTTACTTCTGTACTAAGAAGTACTTGTGTGTAAAGTAATAAATGTTATAGTGTAGTTAACCAAGTTAATTCACTTTTTAACTAAGTGATGACTAATACTGGACACTTAAATATATTTGTAGAGGTAGTGGCACTTGGCATGTATTTCCTGTTTACCTTGTATATAAAAGTGGTTATTAAGACCAGTACACTATGAAAGTCAAAACCATGTAATCAATTAAACTTTTATACAACCAAACACCACAAAAGGACTGATTCTGTTTTGTCATTACCTTTTATTTCAGAGATTACCATACAAAATCCAATTAGTTTTTAACATAAAAAGTTGAGATCTATTATAGTTGATTGCAGTATGTGGTATGATTAAGTTTTCTGTAGATGAAACCCTATAAACGAATATTTCAAAACAGAAGTGATATGCATATGTTTTTTTTGTTTATTTAATATTTATTTAATATTAGTGTAAGACACTGAAACCATTGCAGAGCTTATTGAACTTGGAACTGTTTTTTTTTTGTTTGTTTCTGAGGAAATGATAATTTAGAAAAAATTATAGCTTCACAGAATGAGGAGACACTCTTTAAATTTATATAATTAGAACATTTATAATTGGCACTTCCAAAAAAAGAAAAGACAGAAAAAGGGATTATAGGCTGTTGCATTACTCAAGAGCCTACCAAACCTGCCCTTTGTAACCTTGACCTGGTTTTTTTTTCTTTACTTAAGTTTGTCACCACGATACATTTAACTTAATGTTATTAGGTTTATTAAATGGTTTTTACCAGTAATTGTGAGATGTATCAGAAAACAGCTCTTTCTATGTAGCCGATGTGAGTTTGACTTTACTGTATAAGAAATTAAAATATTAAATAAAAACGTTTTGAAATATCCTTTTTGATTGGGATACAATTTATCAAAGAGATTTGTTTTAATATGATTGAAGTTAATTTACCAAATTAACTTTCGAAAAAACAAAGTTATTTTCAAACGCATTTAAAATATTTTGTCTTATATAATTAAACCCCCATCCCCGCTCGCTGGCTCAAATAAGCATGAGGATTTATAACGCTAAAATTCAAGTTTTGAATCTTATGGCACCATAGCGCAGATCGCCCATTGTGCAGATTACCGCTTAGCAACAAAGAAACATAACTTTAAAAAAGTAGAACGTATAAGAATCAGTTAGGAAAACGAAGTCTTTTTAATGAAGAAAAAAACACGGTTATAAAGATGAAAAACATTTTACTTGCATGAGTCGAAAGCCTATGAATACAATTGTGCGATACCACATATTCCCGACAGCTTTATTTATCGTTGTATTATAAGAATAACAGTCATTTACGTAGCGTTATTGGTGGGTTGTAGGATGCTGCTGGCTAGCTGCCTTCCCTCTAGTCAACAGCTCAAAATTTGTGACAGCAGCAGATAGCCGTAGTAACTTTGCCATAAATACCAATTCCGAATAGACGTATTCCTTCCTTACATATGTTTATCAATACCTCTCTTTCAGACTTCGCTAGTGACACAATATGTGTATTCCTAAACGTTTGATTCGTATAAATCAAATTCAGTTTTATTCTTACACCCCCAAAGTTTGTATTCGTTACTAAGGGAATGAGGGTTAAGGTGTAAAAGCACCCTTGTAGTATAGAAGGTGAGGTATTTCTTTCTTGTCAGGTCCATCTGAGGTTGAACTGTTTTGCCAATTCCTTCAATAATTTATCATTTTCCATTTTAAATGCAGTGCGTTTTCAGGTGGTACGTTATTTCCATGAAAGGGGTTACCTGTTTTAACCGCTCGCACCATTATACAATAGTGTGTTGTCAGTCAGTAGACACTAAAATGACGTCACATAAAGGACGCTTAACGTTTCATTTTGTACTGTCGTGACGTGAGTAAAACATGCACATGTCATGAATCACAAGAATAATTATGCATTCTGTAGGCTACAACACAGTATGACATTTGAACTTCAAAAGTAAGAATTAAAAATATTTGTTACAGAACATTTCTGCGGACGCTGCAGAAGTACATATAGTATGTTTTTATTTTTGTGTGCGATTTAATGTACAATAATGTAAAAAAAGAAAAACTGTTCACCCTTTGATGATGATAACTTATAACTCAGAAGTTGTGATAATTGTACTGTTAGTGAAAACTGAATAATAATATTTTGTTCTCGATGTTTTTTGAAGACTTCAGTGGCTCTTCATAAGTTAACAGAACACATGTGATGAGTCCCCAGCGGCGAGTTTGAAGAATTGTAACCCATAAAACCGATTTTCGATGCCCCTGGCGGCCACAGCACAGATAGCTTATTGTGTACCTCTCTGCTTAACTACAAACACGTCAGTAGTGTTAGCTGAAGGTTCAGAAGAATTCATGCGTAGATTAAAACCTAACAACTGTATTTTATATTATAATGTTTACATGCATAAGACGGTGTTTAAAGGTGTAAATTAGAAGAAAAAACTGATTTAAAAATGGCATTCTATAAATTCTCAGTTATGACTATTTCATTCAATGGTTAATGTACACAGCGTTGTCACAAGTAAATAGACACCACCTTTTCAGAAAAAATGAAATTTTTCAGTCATATTCACATTGATTTATATACTTATAATTCAATTAATATCTAGTAGATCTTCCTTTCGCTTTGTGGAGTTCATTGATCCTTTGGGGCATCGTAAGAATCATCTCGTCAGTTTTAGATTGTGGGATTTTCGCCCACTCTTGCTTCAAACTTGGAGTACATCGCTCTTCGAAGTTGGTTTTTGGTTGTTTCTTGACTTGCCGGTCGAGTATGGCCCAGAGGTTTTCGATGGGGTTCATGTCAGGAGATTGGCTCGGTCAGGGCAACTTCTGGATACCATTTTCT
>NW_013666293.1:60781-63999 GCF_000517525.1 Limulus polyphemus
ATAAATCAGTTAAATGACGAAAAATTAGGTGTCGATTTACTTGTGACCATTCAGTGTATATTGAAAACCTTAAAAGAACATAAATATTTCCAGCGATGCTGGGACGAGAAATAATATTTTTATGTTAAAACCCCTTTTCCGCATATAAAATGAAATTGATTATATTAAACTTAATTTGAAATTGAGGATAAATACAGAAAATGTTATTGTTCTAAAGACACCTCATTCAGTGCTGTAGGTACGTCAAAGTGACTGTAAGAAGGTAAATGCATTTATTTCGTACATTATGGTGAGGTCTGTTTTCCAACAACAAATATTTGACATAAAACATTTTTACGTACGATAATGTAATGAAACTCTAATCAAATGTTTGAGCTTATATGCAAAACTGTTAATATTTCAATAATACTTTCCAGAAAACAACTAAAGCATACGGTTACAGTATATACAAACTTGCAATGCTCAAAATGTAAGAATTGCGCAAATAAAAAGGGCTTGGTGGTTAGGGTTGGAATCCCATCACCGAACATGCTTGCACTTTTAGCTGTGGAGCGTTATAAAGTGACGGTTACTCCCACTATTCGATTAGAGCAGCCCGAAAGTTGTTGTGAGTAGTGTGGACTACTAGTTGCCTGACCCCTTTAATCTATCACTTCTAAGTTATAGGCGGCTTGCGCATATAGATGGCTCTCGAGTAGTTTGAACGAAATTCAAACAAACTAACAAATCAAATAAAATATGAGCATTCGTAAATTAAAACTATTTGGTGTAATTTGGATGTAGTGATGTAGCGTTATTTACAGGATGTTTCATCAGGTTAAGAAGTTACACTCACATTACTTAAACCGTTCAAAGAAAGTTAAAACAACTCTAACCCAGAAACACACTACACTATAAGTATCTCTTTGGTCATCAGAACACAGATTCTCTGTAGCTTTATTTCCATGGATGCTTTTGGCTTCCAATCTTTTAGCAGTCAGTCGATGAGAGACAATGAATTCAAATGGGGAACTTTAATAGGACCAATTCTAATTTTAAACTATGACTATTTTGTAATTCAACTGCATTATTTCCTATACGACTGCACCTGAGATACTGTATAGAATATTATGATTTTTCCGGTACTGCTTGTTTATAACTTGATGTTATGGACAGTTCGGCAATTTTTAGCTATATTTATATCGTCATTATGCAGAACACATCCGTTACACTAATGTGCACTTTTGGTTGATCAACACTACTATTCAGCACTCGAAACGTTTAGGTATCTTCTGTATATGAACCCCTTTGTGTGCACCAAACTGGAATTCTCGTGATTAAACAATTATTCTATTTCTTTAGAAGTGTTTTAAATACTGATTTAACTGTCACAGTATCCACATAGATAACAGAGTTCACACATTTGTGGTACAATTATATAATCAGTCTGATTTTCAAATTTCAGGTTCTCATGATTTGGATCTGACAAGCTTTGGTTCAAAAACTGAATATATTAAATTAAGCCATAAACGCTATTTAGAAATGAAACACGATCATGTTGAATACTTTTGATATATTCTATCAATTTCTCCATTATATATCACTAGCAGAGTGCCCGGCGTTGCTCGGGTGAAAATGGCTTTAAATACCCTGAGTTATTTTGATTAAATCAACCATATTAATCGTGATGTTTTGCCAAACAATCAAAATGATTTCTTTACCTAACTAAATATTTTGATTAAAATCAATAAAAATAATGTGCGAAAAAAAATTTAGCTAAAGCTTATTTAATCAAAGCAAAACAAACTTCAAACTTTTGGTGTCTTTATTTCTACTGTGCGGTCGAGTGTCGTTTGCAGCGTATTCTGACTTTATTATCGTTCCATTCAACGAATAATTGATTTATTCTCTTCTCAATATAACGTAAATCAAAAAATTGCCGATACCAAACATTTTTGTAAAGTCGTCGTATAGCTGCTTCTTACGAGTACACGCAAGCAGAGCAAAAGATATGGCAGAAGCAAGTCTATTTAGTCGAAGGAGTGTGCGCGCATATTCGAGAGAAAGCACCAGCCTTTTTCAGTTAAGGGGAGTTAGAGAGAGTAGGCATGTATATGTAGAAGAAAGATAGAGGGAGGGAAAAAGCACAAATGAAGGCTCCACAAAGTTTTTAAATTGTTTTAACACATAATTGATCATGGATAGAATGATTAGAAGAAGTCCTCATACAGAAAAGAAACGTAAATAATAGCCCTCTTGACCTCACATTACCAAAAAAAATCAAACCTTTTCAATTTGAAACCAATTGGTCGTCCTGTTTGCCAAAAATTGCCATATTAGTCACTTTGGCATCAACTTGCGGTCTCTGAGGCCGTGGCCACGTAACCCATGTTATTTCCCGCACAAAGTTGTATCTGTACACCGAGTTTAGAATTCGGAGCTTTAAAGATCTGGCCGTGCATAAGGAACAGATCCACGGAAAGACAGACACATTCGCAGTTATATATATATAAATGACGTGAGCATAAGATCTCCAATTATAACACAGCCTGTTATAATCCTGGCCCACTTAGGCTTTTGTGTTTTGCATGTTGAAAATAGTTTTGTCTAAATTTACGTTTTTTTACATCAATATCATTATACAATTTAAAACTTCATGTTTAACATAAAAAGGGGTTAGTGCGTTATGTAACATGCATGGAAATAACGAAACATAGTTGGTCGAGTGAAAATTAAATCACAAGACATTTTTGGTACACAAAGAAATCGTATTTAAAAAAACAAGCATAAAAACACACACACATATATATATATAGGCATACATATTCTATATAAATTCTGTACTTAACAACCACATTACACTAAAAGTTTTAGATATGGAAAATGAAAGGCTCATAGTTCGCGATCTGTTGCTGCTAAAACGTCTTCCGCAATTTGGGGTTGTGGGTGCGCTATAAGATCGATAATTAGATTCCAGTAGCTCAAGAATTGGCGGAGGGTGTTGTTGACTGTTTTCCTTCCAGGCTGTCAATTCAAAACTAGGGACTGCTATGATCAGACAATCATTGTGTAACTTTGCACAGAAACCCGAAACAAACAAATAAAGTTAAAACCTACAGTTCTTTGATCCAAATTAAGAAAACAGATAGTTGTAGCATAGTTAAATCCCCCCAGTGGCACAGCGGCATGTCTGCGGACTTACAATGCTAGAACCGGGGTTTCGATCCCCGTGGTGGGCA
>NW_013666293.1:64638-70508 GCF_000517525.1 Limulus polyphemus
TACCCGTGGTGGGCAGAGCACAGATAGCTCATTGGGTAGCTTTTTGCTTAGCTTCAAACAAACCGTAGTTAAAATGATTTCATTCTAATTTTTATCAGTACTTTTTGTTGGATTTGAATGAAATACGTTAGTATAACAATCTTTTTTTTAAGAACTCTCGAAAATTTCTCAATGTAAACACAGGCCTTTTTAGTTTTTCGTAAATCAAATGTTAGGAGATTTCTTGTATACTACTTTATGATCGTTGTTTGTTAATGCTTATTGTAAATATTTCATGTTTTATAGTTGTTTTAGACTTTTTACTACAAGTTCTCCGAAGGAGTGACGATTATTTTTGTAGTCTATTTTAATCATTACTGGACAAAACAAGATTCGTTAGCTGAATTAATGTTTAAAGGTTTTGTGCAAAGCTACACGAACGGTTGTCTATGCATAACCGACCCTAATTTTGAACTGATAGACTAATGGAAAGGCAAATAGTTAACACACTCATCGACAATTTGATTTGACTGTCACTTTTATAACACACCCATGGTTCCACAGTGAGATAGGATATGATCCATCAACCCTCGAATCTAGAATCCTTCACATTAACCGCTAGGCTACGTCCGGCACCAGAAATGTGTTTCAAAAGTTGTCTATTCCATTACGGAACCTTCAAACTCGGCATAATTGCGATTGATGTTAATTAAGTTCTATGAATTCCGTACAACTGACGACAAATATGCATTCCATTTTTTATCAGTGTGAAATAAGTGCAAAGCAATGTGCATTTTTTAATATTGTCACTTTAGCTTGGCGGATCAATAACAAACATGTAGAGATGATGCTTTTGTAAAAGATGAGGTCTAAGTTTAGTTACACACAATGGAGAGAAAAAGAGGGTCACCATAGGTACATACGGAGTACTCGGAAAAAGAGAGGTAACATTAGTTACATATGTTCATGTTCACAAAAATAAAAATAATAATTACTTTAATTCGAAAGCACTAAAAACAAAAACACAAGCGTACTGAAGTTATTCAAACTTATTAATAATGTCATTCACCAATATCTTGATGCCTTCTGTTTGAAATTTAAGACCTATACAAATAACGTATTAGTTTGAAAACTTGAAAATGAAAGATAAATGGATTGGGCAGACATTAAGCCCTGCATGAAACACATGGCCATTTTAAAAACAAAAACGTCTTAAGTAAAAAATGAAAACCAGGATATATATTTTTTTATATAATTGCAAGAAAAATGTAGCTAGATGTATTATTTTTATTCGTAACTGGACTGTCATGAAAATTTGAAAAACATAGTTTAATCTAAGTTGTTTGAACCAGGAACAAAGATAGACTTTTTCCCTTGCAACGAATTGATTAATGAGATAAGGAACAAAGGCATGGAAATTGTTCATGATTCAATGCGGAAACTTTTTAAAAACTAATAACAAGAAAAATTAGAAACATTGAATTATTTGATTTAGCACAGCAACAATTCGAACAATTTATAGATGGAATTGAGATCATGGAAGAAAAGAGGCAGGAATTTCTCAGTGTCATAAGGAAGAAGAATTACTCACTTCTAAAGAAAACGAAATATGAAGACTTTACAATAGCATCTATTAGCCAGAGCTATTAGTAATTTCAAATACTTATTAAAAAATGGACCAGAGGAAAGGTTTGTATTATCGAATACACAGGATTGAAGTTGTTGTATGAGAACCGTTAGAACAAAGAATTAAATAAAAGTCTGAAACATGAATTTTAACAGGGTAAAAGTTATCAATTGAAAGAGCCCGGAGTTTTGCAGTTTAAGTGGAAACTAACTAAAAGAACAAATGCATTTAATTAAAAAAGAATGTCCGCGTATTTCAGATTAAAAGACTAGACACTGCATATAACAAGACAAAGTTAGCCATTTCATGACTGACGTTATTTCAAGGACAGACGTTGGCATGATTGTCATTCAATCGAGGAAGGTGTGCGAATGTAAACTATCATTTTAAATGAATGATAAAAAATAAATACTTATGCAATTGATGTACGTTGAAAGTGATTGTAACACTAAACTTAATAACAATTTTAAACGGTGGAGAAGATAGCCGAGGTGAAATGAGCGTGAAGTAAATTAATGCCACTCATAAAACAAGCCAATGTTTCTAATTCATGGGAGAATTTCACGAGATAGATATTTCGTTGAAGTCAGGGAATATAATTCCTAAGTAATTTACAGATGAGAAAAAATCACTGTGTATATAACGTATGAAAATCTAAATAATCTGTTAAATTTGTTTATCATTGAATGCAATGTTTCCGTACAGTACATAATAGCGTGACTATCATATATAGTGCTAAACTGTGAATCATACACAGATTATGTCAAGTTAGTTAAACATTTTGAGAAAATATGTGAACTGAACATCGTGAGATATGATTGACATTATAATTGAAAGTTACATCAATTCTATTGTTACACAAACAGTTGGTATATTCTGCAAGGACTTTAAAGAGGAAGTAAATCCACAGCCACACATAAACACATAAGACTTCTTTTAAAACCACAACTATTTAAAACATTACACACCAAAATGGGAAAAATAAATCCAATCTGACAAACATACAGATTAAAGTAACCGAAGAAGATTCTTGTAGAAATTTATTGTAACTGAAAAAGTAATATTTTCTTTTAACAGATAAGCCTTTTATGACATAGATTCTACTCAAACGATTTAAGTCATAGGTAAGATTAAAGGTTTGTTTGTAGTTAAGCGCAAAGCTACACAATGAGCTATCTATGCTATGCTCATCAGGGGTATCGAAACCCGAATTTTAGCGTTATAAGTCAGCAAATTTATCGCTAACCACTAGGTTGTCTAGAGGACAAATATATATTTATATAAAACAATACATATTTTAGAAACTCGACACCATTCATACAGAAGATAAATAGTGTAGGAAAAATGATTCTGTTCTATATCTCGAAGAAGTGGGAACCAGAAATTAACTCATTTTCCTTCATTCATCTTTCGCCACTTCTTCCCAACCATACAAAATAAAATATCCTAAAAATTCACATTTACATAACTGAAACAAAAACAAAGAAGCTTTACATGTGGGTTAACACAAAAATATCCTAAATTGTGATAATTTTTGGAAGATGTTCTTTTGTAACCTTCTTTGCTCCAAGCTACAATTGGATAACAAACACAGAAGTTATGATTGGTTTCTGTCAGTAGAGATGAGTGATATTTTACCCTAATTCAGACAGTGGTCATGGTATTGTTCTAGTACAATATCTATTAAACACTCACCATATCCGATCTTTTTGTAAAACCTGTAAGGAATTGTTGAGACAATGAATCAGAATCTCTGAGTGTTTATTCTGGTTGAAATGGAAACAAGTTCGGATTCAAAGGTAACCTGCAAGTGTAAAGTAGCAAAATGTCCAAAGTGTTATAAGTGTAGCAAGTGTGGATGCGATTACGATGACACACCAGGTGCTCAAAAAGCTAGTCGTAAGAGAGGTCATAGAAACTTAGGCGGAAGAGGTGTTGTTAAGCGCCCAAAGAAAAGCATGTCTGAGTACACGAGTTAATAAACTTAAGGATGTATCTGACGACTTGTCCCCAAATTGGAAAGAAAGCGAAGACGATTCGGCGTGATGCGAATCTCGAGAATGCGAAAGAGAACGATTTAAGATCTTTTAATACTTCTCTGAGTGAAGTGCAAAAATATTACAAGGGTAATAGGTGAGAGGAATACTAAAATAATGGGAAAATAGTATAACCATAGGGTGCAGGTGGTCCACTTTGGTAGGATAGAAACACCTTAGCAATTATTTGGATCAAAGAAAACAGCACAGCATAATGATCCCTGTTCCATGTCCTACACAGACATGTAGCTCACTCTTAAACACACAGATTTTTCCGACTGTTGTTTTTTAATTAATGAACCACTTCGAGGTTGTTTAGTTACAGGAAACTCGAAATTAAGCTTATAATACTTTTCTCTAGTAATAAAACTTTATTTTGTGGTGTTCACGGTTTAAAATTTAGAATTCTAGAAGCAGACAATAACGGCTTACTTGTTTCATTTATCAAATTCTTTTAGCTGAACATGACTCTTCAAACTACTTAATGTAGGGAACTCATGAGAGGAAACTTTTTTTTTGCTGGCACTGCAGTGATATTTATATTATATTTGATTCGTGGTTTTTTCCTGTCTGATTATATTCCATTTCTTAAGATTTCATTTCAATTCACTGAGATTACTCGACTGTTTTTATAGCAATATTCTTGCCCATTACACTGTTAGATGCAACTATATGGTAACATTGTTTTGTAGGTGGGAATGTGCCACTTTCATGTGTAGGGACTTCTTTGTTTAAAACAGTGCATGTTACGGTTTAGGGAAATTCTGTTTTCCTGAACTATCCACTGTGCCAAATCTGTGTATGTTTTTCCACCTCGTTCTCCACGTGGTTTGTCATTTTCCTTTTGGGGTTCACATAGGTAAAACTTCCAGTTCATATTCCCGTTCAACTATCGCGTACCTCAAACACTAGTAGAAAGAAACAGGCATTCATGCTATTCTTTTCAAAGACAAGTCAGCCAATTCGCCGTACGAAGCGACTATGGAGTTCTGTGCGATTGGACAGTTGAAACGGATGATGGAAAACCGCCTTCCTTGTACGATAGATGGATTATTGAAAGCAATCGGGAAAGATATATATTTTTGGACATGACAACCTTAGGACAGAGCCTTTTGGAATGTAAGCTGTGATGCAGGGCTATTGTTAAGATGTGTTGTCATCAGATAGAATGTGACTAGACTTGGTGGCATGTCTGTCATCATTTCAGTATAACGTGTTCAACCTCTGTCTATACAAGCTTATGCATTTTCCCACTCTTAGGGGTTTTGGGGTGGAAAAGTGGAAACTTTATCTAAGTTTGACATCAAGAGATTTTAAGCTTGCTGTACCTCAAAGATAGAAAGGACATTTTCCTGTAGTTCATCGAATGATTCACATTTTGGTAAGTTATTGTATGTTGAGAGTAAGTTCGTGACAGAGTTAGTGCTAGTAAAAGTAATGCTATTCTGTAAACCATATTTTATTTTTCTGTTAACGTTTCTAATAAACAATCTTGAGCAGAGTTCGTGTCACCATACTTAAAATGTTCCAGAACGACTTACATATTTCGTTTCATAATCGACCGTCTATCCATTCGAGTCAACACTACCTTTGTGAGTTGATACTACTTCTTTGTTACAAATGGGTTGACTTGTGAAGTCTGTTGAAAGTCTGGCTTCATGTTACAAATGGGTTGACTTGTGGAGTTTGTTGAAAGGCTGGCTTCGTGTTACAAATGGGTTGACTTGTGGAGTCTGTTGAAAGACTGGCTTCGTGTTATAAATGGGTTGACTTGTGTTGTCTGTTGAAAGACTGGCTTCATGTTACAAATGGGTTGACTTGTGGAGTCTTTTGAAAGTATGGCTTCGTGTTACAAATGGGTTGACTTGTGTTGTCTTTTGAATGTATGGCTTCGTGTTACAAATGGGTTAACTTGTAAGTATGGCTTCGTGTTTCTTTTCACGATTGAAAGTGCAGGATATTTGTTTAACAGTCTTGCAATAAAGGTTAACTAGACCAACTTGATTTCGTATCCCAAGCTTCGTAAACTAGCTTTCTATTTTGCAAACTGTTTTCATTCTAATAACGAACACAAGTTTACTACAAACTGAAGGTATAATCCGTGATGTAATTTCAATAATTTTTGACATAATCCTTTATTTTAGATACTGTTTATACACGTTCGTGAGTCAATATTACATACATACAAGTGATTAATGTGATGTTTTGTTTTTGAAGGGAAGGCAGCT
>NW_013666293.1:70518-76958 GCF_000517525.1 Limulus polyphemus
ATTATAACGCCCCTACGGCTGAAAGGGCGAGCATGTATGTTGTGACGGGGATTCGAACCCACGACCCCCAGATTGCGAGTCGAGCGCCCTAACTACCTGGCCATGCCGGGCCTTAATATGATGTATGGAATGTGTAAAGCAGAAGGAGTCTCCTTGTATCGAGGGTTGATGAAGGCGTAATGCGTTGTGTGATTTCAAGATATTTTGTACAAACATGTATATTTTTGAATTACATTTTTAACAGTTTATATAACAGGCTCTTCATTTCTTTAATATAAGAAAAACAATAATTTCTTGATGCAGATAACATTATGCTGATAAAATTTTCCATATCATTTCTCGGGAACCAAAATACCAATTTTTTAAGGTAAACGTAAACTTTTGTTCACCGAAATTATATATTTTACATGTTGTTTTTTTATATTACATAACTCATTAATTATTATTATTACAGCATGTTATAATTAAGTATTACAAATTTGTCATAAATCTCCCTTCTGAAAAACAACAGTATCTGCAAACATACTATATCTAATAGTAGAACGTTTTTATGAAACATTCCCCACAGTTAGTGGTGGTAAACTTTATTCTGCAAATGAATTAAAAGAATCATTAGGAACACACCAGCTGACAAATGATTTATACAAAACAATTCAAGTACAAAAAATAAAAAGGTGTAACAAGAAATTAATTTGTTTTTCCTCTGTTTATCAAGACGGAAAATATTTTCATTTTGGACAGAAATACATCACTGTTACATGAAAAAAACAACTTGAAACCTTAGATTTTGGGAATATTTTCAAGCTCACAAGGTACACGAATTTAAAGGAAGTTCATTATCTGCTGGGATTAAAGTATATTATCATGAACTAGATGTTACCATGTTAATGAAGCATGAACTTTTGGTCGTTTTATTTTTTCGTCGCATTTGGTGAAATTCAGTTTATAGAGTATCATCAAAATTTGATAGAACACGATGAAAATATTCTGTGTACGTTATAAACACCTAGGCTAGCGCAAACGATCAAATTCCGTTATATTTAGAAATTTAATTTATTGGATAATTAAAATGTAAGGTCCTTTGGACCATGAAACATTTATTATAAACAGTTGTAAAACGCCTGAGTTAACCGTACGGCAGTCTCTCATGCACTTTCTATTGAATGATTAATAACTGGTTTAATTCAAGTGTAGAAAGCATCTGGCTGAAACCTAAGCAGCACAGACTATCCCTGCCACGAGTATTTCTTTTCCATGTATGGGTAATATTTAGAGGAAACCAGAAATTTATTGTAAGACTTTCATTTTGATATTGATTTTTAACTAAAACCTTGGACATTATTGAAGCGTGTATTGGTTTGAAATATTTAATATCACAGAGTAATGATATTTTATCAATGTGCTCCTACTCCGATTAACTATACAAAACAGTTCTTTTTATATTAGAATAATATATAAAAAATTTGTTTTTAAAATACATTATATTTAAGCATTCGGTGCGATTAGCTTGCCTGGAATGCAAATCCAAGGACTGATGCCAATAAAACGCGCTTCGCATTTTGAGGTTGTAGGTATGTTATAAGAATAGCAGTTAAATTCACTACTCAGTCAGACAAGAGTAGATTAAGAGTTGTCGGTGGGCACTTTTGATGAGCTGCCTTCCCTCTAGTACAGGGAATCCCAAATCACGACCCACCCGATTAGCCAAGCAATTTGTTGGAATCCTTGCTCACTTGGAAAGGGAAGGAGGGGGTTACTATACTAATACATTTCAGTAAATTCAAATAGTATTGGTCGAGGATTAGAATCCCCGTCCAACCAAACATGCTCGCCCTTTCAGCCGTAGAGGCGTTATAATGTGTCGGTCAATCCCACTGTTCGTTGGTAAAAGAGAAGCCCAAGAGTTGGCAATGGGTGGTGATGACTAGCTGCCTTCCCTCTAGTCTTACACTGTTAAATTACGGACGGCTTGCGCAGATAGCCCTCGTGTAGCTTTGCGCGAAATTCAAAACAAACAAACAAATAGTATTTCTATATTTTTGTTTTTTGTTTCTTTATAAATATTTTAAAATTATTATTTTTGTAATTAATCTTATAATAAATATATACTCGTGTTTTAATGTGTCTTGCTTGCAATTCACCCCGGTACCTATTGCGACCCACCATAGTTTGAGAACCACTGCTCTAGTCTATCAGTTAGAAATTAGGGACGGCCATGCTCACATAGCCGTTTTGTATCCTTGCACAACAATTCCGAAGAAAAAAGTAAAACATGCTAATTTTATTGTAAAATTTCTATTATTCTTGCTTTAAAGATATATATATGTGAAAAATTCACACACACGTACGTTTGACAATCAGACAAACGTTAATAAATGCAAGCAAATATAACATTTTTTGCAGAATTTACACCCTCTTCGAAACCATTTTTATTCGCGGATTTGGTACTATAAGTTAGAAGAACGCTCAAAAATGCTTAACTGCAATCTTGGTTAGATTCCAGTCGACAATGATTTTTTTGGGGGGAAGGGAGACCGATTCATAGCTGAAGCTATACTAATGATTAATTAGTTCTAGTTAAAAACGTTATTGTGAAGTTTTCATTAATGTTGATACTTCTCGAATATATAGATAAATAGATAATACAACCCACGACTGAGAAGCCTACTGCAATGATTAAAGATGAGTTCGGGCATAATTTTTTAAGCTCGAGTCATTTAAACTTCTTCAGGTTTAAATCTCTGCCTATCGAAGTCCGAGGTAAAAGAAATATCTGTATATCCGACGGAGTTTGAATCTGAGCATAAAGAAACCTTTTTAGATCTAACCATGTTTATAAAAAACTAAAATCAGGTCTAATCAGATAGAAGCCTGAGCATGTTCATACAAATTAAGGTGTGATGAGATTCAGACCAGTCCGAATCATTTCTTATGGTGATCCAATCTTTCCATCATAATTCATGGAAAAACGATACAATAACTTGAATAAGACATGTCTATGATACTTTATATCCCTATAAGCATGAATTTGAATCTAAAACTTATTTTTCGTTAAATTTATAGTTAAAATTTAAGGAATTCTAACTTGTTTAAAACAAAAATTTGTTGTTAAAAATAGAACATACAGATTTAACTTTTATTTTCACACATATATAACACAACGCATAAATAGATACATGTATAATTATTTGTTTTTGTCTTTCACTGTATTAGCGAGGGTCTTTCGTTGTTCCTTCCCAATAACTCAGCCGTAAGTTAGAGGACTTGTAACACTAAAATTTATGGTTCGATACCCACGAGCGCAGATATTCCACTGCGCTTAATAACAAAAACGAACTTTCGTTATTTATTTATTTTATAATATTGTTATAGTTTCGATGTATAATTTTTTATGATGACTATTAGTTGAACATGGCTCCTGACTTTTCAAACAACACGAATTGCATGATCTTATTTTCTTTTATTCTTGCATGTTGGTTAGGGTAGCATTTGCTTTAATTTTGCAACTGACAAAAGAGTTTTATCAGACACAATTTTTAAGAAAAATTTATTGTACCATTAATTAACATTTCTTTCAGAGAAGAAGGAGTGGAAAAGTCAGGTCGTGATTACTTGAGTGTGACGTCACACTCAGCTGGACTGAATCGTGCGCGAGATTACAGAAAGTGTGATTGGCCAAACAGAATGATGGCAACATTCCAAACATTATAAAAAGGTAAAATGTTCTACTGTGAGCGAATATACAGATATTTGAAGCATACATTGATAATCCTAGCTACAACCAACAACTGAATTTGGGGCGAAGTTCGCACATTTCTCTGCTAGTCTTCCACCATGGAGTCGCAGTCCATTAATAATGTGAAGATCAATGTTGGAAACAAGTATTACACCGGTAAGTTTCAATTATCACTTCGACGTGGAAAGGCTTCAGTTTCTCACATTTTTAGTACAAAATATAGGATTTTGTTTAGTAAAGGATTAGCTATCAGTTTAACAAACAAACGATGAATGAAGCAATAGAAAGTATTTATCCTTTTATTGCTTCTGTAAAGGCTATCGCTATTTGAGTATTATTCTCAATGTTTAGATGTGCAAATCATAATTTGCTATCTTTTTTTTTTTTTTACAATATACCGTATATACTCGCAAAGAGCAACATTTTACAGAATGAGTTGTCGAATTCCGACATAATGTCGTTTCTTACAATTTTTGTATGACAGAAAGGCTTCACTTAAAAAGGAAAAAAAAACAAAAAAAAAACAGTAACTACAATATTGAAGTTGGGATTTGAACTTAATTTTGTATTTCTTGATATACCATTCAGAAAATGTTCAGAGCTAAAATGAACACAATTATATACCAACAGTGAACGGAAATGCCATTGAATGAATAAAGGCATAAATTTAAGCACAGACTTATGACATTAATATAACATTCTTAAATGAAGAAAACGCTTAAACTTTTATTTTTATTAAAAATGCTGATAAATATTCGTGTATGCTTAAAAATACAGGTTTTTCGGTAAAATAGTCTATACGTCGTAAAAGTAATTGTATGGTATTTTTTAATGCTTAACTTGATTATAAAAATAATTTAATTATGCACCATTGTACACAATATCGTCAATGATCCATTACATCTGTTTAACAATCCAATCCAGTAACCATCTTGATTTTGTATTTGATACTGTCATAATAGTAGAAATATACAGCTAATAATTGATTATTATTGAAAAGTCATAAAGAATGAAAATGAAAGAGTGAAAATGACATCCAAAAAAAACAGTAAAAGTTTAAAAAATCATGAAAATAATGAATAGCATATCGTCTTAAGGGAAAGTAACAGTAAAGTAAAAAAATAAGAAAATGAAGTGTATTTTTCTAGTTTATTATCATTTTTATTTGTATTGAAATAATATGATAAAAAAGTTTGCCGGCTTATAGAAAAATGACTAAACCTTAAGTTTCCTGTACCGGTATATTTGAGTGTCTTAGCCTAATATTCTTTCATTCAGCGATGTTCTTCAAGCACACATAAACGATCTTATTTCGTTTGTGTTATTTCTTTTGTCTCTGAGATTAATGTCTTTGTATTTTCTTATTTTACTTTAACGTTCTTTTCCATTTTGATATTTTCTATTACCCTATAACACTAAATGCAATCATTTTTACAGTCTTTCTATAAAACAGTAAGATCAATGGAAGTCCTACACCTACTCACAGGTGTTTCTGTGATGTCGTTAACCGTTCCAGCTGTAGTGCTATGATCGCCACATACGATGCTTTCAGTCAAAGATTTGCAATAACAGACGTCTCTGCGACGATCCTTGATAGCCACCAGTTATTTGAGCGCAAATTATTATTGCTGTTACTATGGTCAAAGGTCCTATATGTGAAGTAACTTTCTCGGCAATAATATATTTCAGTTAATATACCCCTAATTCAAGACCACAAACACGTAATTTCGCCAGTCTAGTTAAGGAATAATAGCAACTTTTCAGCTAGAAATACTTCTTGTCAGCTTGTTCAAGGTACTAATGTTTTTCAAACAAAACTGCACTCCTAATTTTTAACCCTCTTCCCATTCTAGTAAAGTTATTTTTCATAAAAGAATACTTTTAATTCCCGATGTAAACTTAAGTTCTTGCCATCCTGTTCAAGGAATGATAACATTTTTTATACAAAACTATACTCTTAATACTTTAGCCAATACTTGTCAGATGGAAATATTTCTTGATCGTAATTATATACTCTATCCAATTTGTTTATGAAATAACATTTTTCATACAAAACTATACTCTTAATACTTTAGCCAATACTTGTCAGATGGAAATATTTCTTGATCGTAATTATATACTCTATCCAATTTGCTTATGAAATAACAATTTTCAGACAGAAATACTCTTAATTCTTAATGTATAATCTTGCTGTTCTTCAGGTAGAAAAACTTCTATTTATTTACCATAATCATAATTCTTTCCCAGTCTTGTCGAGAATAATATGTTTGGATACTACCAGTTCTTAACGTTTTATAAATCTAATCAAGTTGTTCATATAGAAATGTTCCTAATTCTCGACAGAAAGCTTAATTTTTTTGCCAATCTAGAAACGAAAAAATAATTTCTTTTCAGAAGTAAGTACTTGTAACTTTTAATCGTAAACGCATTCTCTTGTTAGTCTAGTAGAAGTTTTTCAAATAAATATTCGTAATTCTTAACCGTAAGCATATGTTTTGTCAATCTCGTCACGGAATGACAACATTTTTCACTTAGAAAAACTTAAGTCATGACTATAAACGTTTATTTTTCCAGTGTAGTTATATTTGTTTTGTTTTTTCATATAGGAATACTTCTAATTCTTGACAGTAAACGTTATTCTTGCCAGTTTACTTATGTTTTTCTTCTATTATAGGAATACTTCTAATTCTTGATTTAAACATTT
>NW_013666293.1:77251-80733 GCF_000517525.1 Limulus polyphemus
CTTTACTGTAAACATTATTCTTGCCAGTTTAAGTATGTTTGTTTTGTCTTATAAGAACACTTCTTATTCTTGACTGTAAACGTTTAGTCTTTTCAGTGTAGTTATGTTTGTTTGTACTCGCCATATAGGAACACTTCTAATTCTTGACTGTAAATGTATATTTTCCTTGTGTATTCATGTCTGTTTGTTTTGTCTTATAAGAACACTTCTAATTCTTTACTGTAAACATTATTCTTGCCAGTTTAAGTATGTTTGTTTTGTCTTATAAGAACACTTCTTATTCTTGACTGTAAACGTTTAGTCTTTTCAGTGTAGTTATGTTTGTTTGTACTCGCCATATAGGAACACTTCTAATTCTTGACAGTAAACGTTATTCTTGCCTGTTTATTTATGTTTGTTTTGTCTTATCGGAACACTTCTTATTCTTGACTGTAAACGTTTAGTCTTTTCAGTGTAGTTATGTTTGTTTGTACTCGCCATATAGGAACACTTCTAATTCTTGACTGTAAACATTATTCTTGCCAGTTTAGGTATGTTTGTTTTGTCTTATAAGAACACTTCTAATTTTTGACTGTAAACATTTATTGCTTGTTAGTCAAGAACTACTAGTTTTTTCCGATATAAGTATTTCTCATTCTTGACAGCAGGCGCAAATGTTTGCTAGTCTAGATCAGACTGATCAGACGGAAAGTTCTAAATCTTGAACGTTAATAGTATAGATTGAAACTATATCATGTCTAGTCTATCTGCGAAACAAAAACGGGGATATTTCTGTCATAAAATCCATTACTTATTAATTGAATGGATCGCACTAGCAGTATATCTATCTGAAAAATAACAACATATGTTTGTTTTTAACAGCTACAATTATTTATCTCTCAAAACACTGGTACTATAGCATGAATAAACGTTACCGATCAAAAATTAGGAGTATTTTTATACATCTGAAAAACCTGGCAAGAACGTAAACTTGTTAAGATCCCAGCAGTTATATCAATATATTAGATTATTTCCGCTTCGAAATGCTTTAAGAAGTATACTTAACGCTAAACGGAGCTTTATGTACAAGAGTTACATATACCTGTTACAGTAAATTAAAGGTTAACTTCGTTTTTACTGTTGTTAAATAAGTATCAACCTTTTAAAAACGATGAGACTTAACGAATTAGCACTACATGCAGTGAGGTCGTTATACACAGTTTATTACACACACATTTCGTGATCGTAAAAAAGTGAAATACAAGTACGTACACCTATATAACGAGACAATATCTTTTACTACACAATACTGGAATAAAACATTTTTTCAGTGTTATCAAGTAAAGAAGTCACCAGTTGGTTAAGAAATAGTTCAGTGTTACCTAATGTGTAACTGCTGGCATTTTGAAAGGCTTAGCTTTTTAGTTAATTTATATTTTTAGCAATAATAGTAAAGGATTTTAAATGAATCAACATTTTTGAAGTTAAAAGCATATTTTCAAACATTTTAATATAATTAAACAAATGGAAATCCTCAATAGCTGCGGCACTCGAAATTCTGTTAGGCAGGATTAGAGTAAATTAATCTACGAGCCCTTGACCGTGATCAAATACATGAACCGAAAAGGTTTGACCTCCTGAGTCCAAAACTGTAATTAGATCTCAAATCGGTCAACGAACGACGGAGCTATGCGTTAAAGTTTGTACTTGAAAAACTTGGAGCCATTCTATAAGCCGCGGCTACAAATTATCCCCCCCCCCTAGTGGCACAGCGGTATATCTGCGGACTTACAACGCTAGAATCCGGGTTTCGATACCAGTGGTGGGCAGAGCACAGATAGCCAATTGTGTAGCTTTGTGCTTAATTACAAACAAACAAACAAATTATCATGTAACTTTGTAATCATTTTCAAAAGTTGAGAGCGTTTTCCATTTTACCAAAAATAAATACGCCATTTACAAAGCAAAAGAATATTAGTTGAAATGCGCATACCCAGCAAGGACTTTGTTTCAATTTCTCTAAACTTGATGTGAAGTGTATTCCTTTTGGTGCCGCGACATTGCAGCTCATAGAATGGTTTTGAGTTTTTCAAGTACAAACTTTTAGCTCATAGCTCCGTCATCTAGTGACCAATTTGAGATCTAATTACAGTTTTAAACTCAGAAGGTCAAACCCTTTCGATTTATTTATCTGACCACGCCCAAGGTCTCAGATTAATTTGCTCTGATCGTGCTTAAAAAAATTTCTATTTCAGTGTGGGCTGGTAAAGATCCTGATGAGTAATAAAGTTGAATCGGGTATACACACGCCCCATGCTTGGTATTACTGGCGCACAAAATATAGCTAATATAAAGGGGGGAAAAGGTCTCATGGATGAAATTTACTCTAATCCTGCCTGAAATAATTTCAAGTGCTGTGACTATTGAAGACTCCCTTTTGTTGTTTTTTTTTGTGATGTTTCTCACTAAAATAAAATTTTGTTCGCTATTATCATACAGCACATTTCTCTCCTGTATTAATTTAATTATTGTATTTCTCTCTTTCAGACTTACTTATAAAAAATCATATCATTTAACTATATCAAAATTAGAGGGTTGTCCAACTCTGTGTTAATGGCAGGCCACAGTATTCTGAATGGTGTGTCAGCGGTCGAACACTACTCATAAAGCAACAAACAAAGAATCGTGGCTTTATTCAAGTTGTTTTTTTGGTATTGAATGCCAGAGTAATGCAGTAATAGGCAACAAACATCAAGTAAATAAGTGTGTAAGTCAAATGCTTTAAAAATAAGCACTGTTTTTAGTTTATTTTTATACGTTTATTTATTCATTTTTACCTAGTGGTTGATAGGTTTCTACCACCACGGCGGACCCGGCACTACTAACTCACTGTGTAGCATTGTGCTAAAACAGAAAATCCGATCCTGGCGGCTTGTCCGCGAGAGGATGAAATGTTAACCGAATGTGTGAGTTGTAATTTATGGTGTAGTATATGTTCGGAGTAGGTTTATCGATTGGAACAGACGTCACAGGCAGTTTGTTATCTTTATATCAACCTTGATTAATACCAGTCACACGGTATTTACCTTGTCGACTAAAAACGAGTGTTCTATTGTATGCAACAAGTGATGGCTTACTTGATATTCCTAGGAGTGTTGACTATATGATAAACTATTTGACCTTAAAAACCATACAATATTAAGCTTTGATGTATAAAACAAAGAAACGCTATTGTGGGGAGGGAATACAAATAGTAAACGCTTCCTGAAAGATTCAAGCTCTTTTGTGATTTGTTTATTTTGTTATGTCTCTGCTTATTTGTTAATTTCCCGTAAAAATTCTTTCCGAGAAACTTCAGCAATGCAAGTCCTTTCTTGATTAAACCAGTTTATTCTTTCTCGTTACAACTTTGTAATACACTGAATTTCCACAGTCACTTTAAACTTAACAACCTTTGTAACACATGCTATAAATCACAGCAATTCACACACACACTTTACTTA
>NW_013666293.1:80743-83792 GCF_000517525.1 Limulus polyphemus
TTACTTACGGTGCCTACTGTTCGCTTGACTCAATTATCTATCTCCTCAATCTATCTATCTCTGCAATCTATCTGCCTCTCGCTGGCTTTCTTTGCAAGGCTTATATACTAAAAAAGAGGGCGTCTAGCAAACACTCGGACATTCGCGGGATTCCCCGATAATTCTAGAAACTCCAGCGCGCATGCTCCCAATTTGTTGGTTTTGTTGAATTTCGCGCAAAGCAACAAGAGGACTATCTGCGTCCCTAATTCCAAAATGATGGATTATAAGAAAGGTAGCAAGTCCATACCAACTAGCGCCAACCCTTGTTATACGAAATACTTGGACTTCACCGTTACTTTTTGTTACCAGTAATGGGATACGAACCACAAAGTCTCACACCTACAGTTCAATACACTTACCACTTGGCCTTGCTCGGACCGTAATAATTTGACTAAATAACAACTTACCTAAATATGATTTTAAAAGAATGCCACATGCTTATAAATACACTTAGCTCTTAAATCTAACTAATATGAATATTACCATTCGTTCAAACATAGTTTGTATGTTAAAGCTATAAAATTATAGTGAAGAAGAAAATGTGTTTGTTTTTTAATTTTCGTGCAAAACTACACGAGTTAGCCGTCTCTCTAATATAGCAGTGATAGACTATAGGAAAGGCAGCTGGCGAACACCACCCACCGCCATCTCTTGGGTTACTCTTTTATCAACGAATAGTGAGATTGACTGTCACATTATAACGCCCCCATGGCTGAAAGGGCGAACATGTTCAGTGACGGAGATTCGAACCCGCAACCCCCAAAAGAAAGCAATGGTCATCCATATCTATAAGGATACTTATATATATATATATACTAAAGGACAAACTCGCGCTTCGCGTATGATGTATGTACTAAAGTTATTAGCTACTGAAATTGGGTTTAGTAAAAATAACATAAAAAATGGATATAGACGGAATTGACACCGCATACAAAGGTTGTACTATGCCATATGAGCCAAACACAAATATTTTTTCATATGAAGCATTGTTAAGAGGAATACTATATAGATATATTAAAAGGGTATATATATATTTTAAATAGATAAATCCTGTAAAATAATGCTGTTGTTGTATTATGTAATTGGACAAGGATGAAACAAAAACCTACTAAGCAGAATATGACGTTGTTGTATTTAGACTTAAAGTATAAAAGTGTAAAAATATGGGATGACTATAAGTGAAATACATCTCTGTAAACAACAGTTTTGTGTAAACACCTTGTCTTTTTGAATAATCGCCATTCTGCACTGAGATATTGAAATTTTTTCTTGGTCGAACTCTTGATAAAGCAACATTATAAAATAATGAATTATTAAAAATTTGGTATGAAGAAGTGTAAAAATGGACTTTCTTCGTTTTCGCCATTTCATTCAGTAATAGTATCAACTCTTTTTTTTTACTCTCCCCTAAAATATTAACAAAGCGTCAGGTCCACTACCATCAATAACAGAAAGAGTGTAATATTTTATTCCCCTAGCGGTTAAACTCGTGCTTCGCGTATGAAGTATATTTAAACTTTAGGCCTACTTGTCGCTTTATAAGGGCCTGCATTCATATCGTTTAAAAACGTATAATAATTACAAAATAATAAATGTTTTAAATTATGGTATCAAGAAGTGTAAAATCAACTGTCGTAATGTATTTTTTTTGCAAATTTATTGTGTGTATGTGTCTAAATCGCATTTGTATCTCATCTGAAATTTGCAATTATTTTCTTTCGCGCAATGTTTTATCTGTAGATCATCGAAAATGAATGAAATTGTGACAGTGACTATTAAGACTAACATTATATAGATTATATAGCGGGTAAACTCGTGCTTCGCATACGAAGGTATTTAAACTTTAGATCTGATTGTCAATTTTTAGGCGCCTGTTGGTATTTGTATTGAGATTTAATGATATTCCGTTATTTATAAGCCACGGAAAGGTAAAAAAATTACCTTAATGTGTTTCTTTGTGTGTTTGTTTATGTTACTGAAGTAATTGACTTTAAAGATATTATAAATGTCGTAGTTTCGCAATTGTATAGAACAATGCACATTATAGGTCGTTCACTTTTGCACTCGTATAAACGTATAAGTACCATTGTACAATTAGCCAATTGGAATATTGAGTTTCCAGGTGAGCAAGCAGGTATACACGTATGGACTGGCTGATACACCTGGTTCTTTTAATTAAATAAGTATATATATATATGTGTGTGTGTGTGTGTGTGAGCGAGTTAAAACGTAAAAATTCCAAACAAATAACCTGGAATATTTAGAATAAAATCTGGGGTTATCGTTACAAGATTTCGGAATACTTGTTTTTATAAAAATAATATATACATATATATATAAATAATCACATCACTTAATCCGCTCTTATCAACCCCTACAGAGAACATGTACATACAGTAGAAATAGCTTGCGAGGGAGGGAGTTCGTAGAGGAAATTGAAAAACAAAGAGAAAACTCACGTTTTTATGAAAACATACGATTTGACTACTTTGCTGCAACATTCATTCTTCCAGACGTGAGGAGAATTTGGAACCTGAAAACTAATTCAAATAGATACAGGAAAAGTTTATGGTTACAAAAGCGGTGCATTTTGACAAAACAAACCATAATTCTGTAAACAAAATGCCAGTAGTCAGGGACAATTATTAATTTCCCTTTCATAATTTATCATTCATTTTTGTAGACATTCAAAATAGTTTATATCAATAACTACTGGTTTTATATGAAAATAATAACAAAACAAAAAACTTTTTGAGCAGACAAAAATATATGATGACTAGCGGCGTTGCCCGAGTTTTCGAAAAAAAAAAAAAAAAACCCTCCTGTAACGAATTTGTTATGTATTTATTTTAATATGAACGTTGTTTAGATTAAGTTTATACCTAAAAACATGCATAACTTGTAGTGTTAGATATGTATTGCGAAACTCTCGCCAATTCTCCAAAGTCGTAAAAGATTTTCGAGAGTAGGAATCAACAATATATCTATATACGTAAACGTTTAAATA
>NW_013666293.1:83944-85565 GCF_000517525.1 Limulus polyphemus
AGATATTTGACCAGGAATATTTATAAAGTTCGAACATTACAAACTACTTACCTTCAGTGGACTCTCATCGGATATTAGTATTTTAACGAAAACATTATATAAATTCATCGTAGAGAGTTCAGTGTGTGTGGCCGGTAAGTAACGGTAAATAACCTAACATCATTGATGGAAACTCAATCTCTAATAGGCGTATGATCAGCGAAAACTACAGGGCTAGCTAGCTCACTTTTTTGTTAAACGAATCGTACCTGATAATTAACTAGCTCATCGTGAACCCTCGAAAGATATCGAAGAAGTTCAAAACTAGAAAGAAGACTTTATATTGCTTGTAAGTTTGTGAAACGTTTGTTTATAAGCCATTGTTTGTAATAACTATTTGTAATAATTGTTATTGTAAATTGTATTTTTGTGTATATTAAAACGTATTTGTGTTAAAAAACAACAACTGTGTATCAATCTTGTTGGCAAATATCATAAACTGACTAAACATCGGCATATATTTAAATACTAAATCCAAAGTAAAATTTAACTACTAAATTTAATTTATCATTTAACTCAATTTCAGACCATTTAAAATTCTAATACTTAACACCTACTCTCTCCGTTTCCCCGTTCAATATTTCGATAAGTAAAAATATTTTGTGAATTTAGGTTTGATTTTTGAAAATAAACTACGAATCTGTTTTGAATTAGGGCTTCGTTATGAACGATGTTTTTTGTTTGTCCTTCACTGGCAAAGATAAATAGTCCCCCTATGGAGAATATTTAGATTATCTTTTACTCGTATGAGTACCCGTTCTGGTGAACAGGATAATCCTAGCTCTATTCCCCCATCCCTCTTCAAATATTAAAATTTCAAACGTAAATATGTATGTAATATTATGTTAAATTTGCTCTTAACATATTTTTATAAATGTGATACCGTATTCACATTATGACATTGATGTATGAAATATACTTCAAACAAAACGGAATATTGTACTTTAGACTAGGCCTACAGTCTGCTTTTTCTCACACAACATGCTAATTCTCCATACATTTCTTTTGTGTTTGAGGTTAAATATATAATGTACTAGAAGATGTATAGTTAGTGATCTATAATCAAATATGCCTATAATGCTATATTTTAAATTAAATGTTAACTCAAACTTACCAAAATTGTCAAGTCTGCGTATAATTTATTTGTGTATATGTTAACGATAAAATTAACGGTTCAGCTAGCAAACGATAGACGTGTATACCCACGAAAAATTGTCGTTTTGCGTACCTTCACGTGAGGGAATTGTGGCCTACGTAGTGAACGCGGAGGACAAACAAGTAAGCAAATAAACAGAGATTTTGAGTTTTATATATAGATTACCTAGTGATTTATGGTTTACAAAACAAAACAATTAAATAGAATAAGTTTTTTTTTCCACCGAACTGTAATATTTAAAATCATTTACAACTTGCAGTGAATAGTTGGAAATGTTTGTATTGTTACGACAGCGGGAGTCACATGACGCTAGTAACACGTCATATTCTCGAAGGTTCGTGAAGTCACGAGCTTTTACTAGATATGAGGTAGTCTTGTATATATAAGCCGCCAAGAAGTGACGGCAAGAATGTAATGTAATGTGTA
>NW_013666293.1:85931-92574 GCF_000517525.1 Limulus polyphemus
CTGAAAGAATAAACCAGTTTTATTTAAGAAAGGACTTGTATCGCTAAAGAAATTTTTGAAAGAATTTTTACGGAAAATTAACTAACGACCAGAGACGTAACAGTATCTTAGAATGAGTACAACATTTCGACCCCTTGTGTGGTCATTTTCAAGTACAACACAGAACAATCAAGTTTGAACATAATTATGAAAACTAATAGTATGATAGATAAGATCTAATGCATTTAGCTTACACAATTTGCACCAGTGCTAGTATCGATGAAAAAAATGACATACTTAACCAAATGCTTTACAAGTCCTAACAAGTTCTCCATTAGAGCAGTTCACTAAATAACAAGCCAGTTATATAACAGAGTGAATTATAACCCTGATGAACTTAGCACCACTTAAGACAACAATACAAAAAAAAAACAAGCTAACAAATAATCACTGGCACAATTCTATTCATTGATAATCTAAGCATTCTCCCTTAAAGAAATATGGCAAAGAATAATACACAAGTACAACATAACTATCCAAACAAGGTTTGTGTTCACTTCTGGAACAAAACTCAAACAAATATTAAGAAAACTATATGATGAACCTCCACAACCAGGAACTAGATTCAAAATACAATGTGCAAAATGTTTTTATTTTTATATAGGTGAAACTGGACGTAAATTTAACATACAAATAAAAGAACATCAACACCCCTTCCTCACACGTAAATTACCATGTGCAATCCAATCACCATACATTTTTGGGACACTATATCTCCAACGAATCCAACATAAAGAAAAGAAGAACAGCATAAGTCTTATTAATCAAACCATATGACCATAAAAATTAATAAACATCTCTTTACCTTTTTTGACTTCTGCACACTATCCACCTACCCACATCTTTTACGTAAGTAACTACATCCCTTATATTAGGCACCGTTTGTCGCCTTCAATTTTACATCTATCATACTCTTACGACAGCGACAGTCATGTGACGCTGGTAACATGTGATGAGATTCTAGAAGGATCGGAGAACATCACGAACGTCCCAGCGTTTGCTAGACGCCCTCTATTTTAGTATATAAGCCGGCAGATAAAGTGATAACGAAATAATCGAGTCAAGCCGCAAGTAAAGTGTGTAAATCGTTGTTAATTATAGCGTGTGTTTAAGTTAAAGTGACTGTGGAAATTCTGTGTATTGCAAAGTTGTATTGAGGAAGAATAAACTAGTTTTATTTAAGAAAGGACTTGTATCGCTGAAGTTCCTCGGGAAGAATTTATACAGGAAATTATCAAACAAGCAGAGACGTAACAATACTATTAGTTTTCTTAACAATATTCAAAGTTAACTATTTTGTGTCGTACGTGAAAATGATCACACTAGAGGTCTAAACATTGTACGTATTCTAACATACGAAATTTTCCAATTATCCACTGGAAGCTGTAAATAAATTTAACACCAAGTAAAAATAAAAACACCTACATAAAAATTAATTAGTTCAAGAGACATTGGGCTTGGGACTGGCCTTGTAGAAATTATAGAAATTAATGAGATAATTGATAGTGCCAACTCGAGCTTCAAGGCTTAAGAGGTTTAAAATCGATCAGTTAAGTACGTTGAGTTATATGAAAATTCCATAAGAGTCGAAAATGTTAGTGTATGTGGAACATTTTCACCTGCTTTTGTTGAATTAACCGCAAAGCACTTTTTGAGGGAACTTAACGTATTTGTTTATCAACTCTTAGTTTAAAATATTTGAAATATATTTATGTTAGTTCACAAATGAACCACTTTTTATTATGTTTTAAGTAAATAATTCTGAAATTCGTGCATTACGACTGACAAGCATAGTAGCCTAGGCGTTTGGATGGTGTTCACTAGCTGCCTACCCTCTAGGTTACCACACCAAAATTAGAGACGGTTGACAAAAATAGTCCTCCCTTCGAGTAGCTTTGCGCAAAACCCAGTCAACCAACAAATAGATACAATCTGCCTTTTTTTTTAGAAAGTTTTTCGATGGTTTTAAGGTACTGAAAAAATACCGAAAAAAGAAAAAAACTGCAGACATTAATTTCTATAATTCACACAAAACGAATTCATGATCCAAGTATTTCCTGGAAGTGTTTCCCTCTTTCTGCCTGAAGAAAAAAAAGGGTTTGCTTATTTGTTATTAAGTGGAAAGCTACACAACAGGTTATTTATGCTGTGCCTTGAGACTTATTGCTGAGCCACTGCGCCAGAAAAAAGGGCCACCATGTAAAAACTATCGAACTTGGTTAAGTAAAGCATTAAGTAAATTACATCTAGATTTACTAGACTGGAAAAGAATATGTAAACCACAAATGACAGGTCGACTTTCGATGTTAAGTGATCACAACAAACATTGGTTGAAGCAGACAGAATCTATAGAGGTTGAATACGTTATATGAAAACGATTTTGGAGTTTCACCACGTCGTTATAGACGATGTCGCAACATCCAGTCATTCTCTATCTGACGACCGTACATCTTGACAACAGCCATGTGGGGTGGTTCATATTTCAAAAGGCTCCGTCGTAAGACTATCATGTTCCTCCTTGCTTTCCAAAAGCCTTATCGAGGACGACGGTTTCCTAGCGCTTGTTTCGTTAGTCTGATCGCACAGAAATCAATAGGCACTGCATTCGGTGACTTGACAGGTATGTCATATATGAAATAGCACTAATATACGTTTTATTATCGAGCAAGGTTGAAGTATGTGACAGATGAAAGGGTGTGTCGTGGAAACAACCTATGTTTACGTGACTTTTGTTGCTTTTACAGACGGAGATCCTTCTTAAATATGTTACATGGGGACAGCTTTTGCCACAGATATATTTGCGTTTGTGTATTCGCACCTCTTACAGGACGCCGCATTTGACTTACCATGGCTTATTGTAGGTCTCTTTCTGAATAGTTCTGGTTCTTCAAGTTGACCTATATTTGTTTGTTTTCCAAAACCGTTAAACGCGAGAATTAACTCCGCCTTGGGAATTTCAAATCCCCGATCTAAACGCATCTTTATTACCTAGGTATGTGAATACTTTGTTTCGGAAAGAGCCCCAAAATAGATCAGTTTTGCGGTTATCACACTATCTACGTGACGCCAAACAATATCACGATGTTATTCTGATACATACCTTTACATTGCGACTCAGTATCGACTGTGATTGTCAGGTGACTTACTGGTATGTGCATTTTAAGATAGTTTTAATATAATATACTCAACCTTCTGTAAAGCTGTAGGGAACCAGAACTACCACTATGTTTTACACACCTTGTATAACCCCTGTAATCCTACTTCTCTGCTGTTGTCCCCCCCCCCCAAAAAAAAATTAGATCCTTGTGTATTTTTCCTCCCGGTGGGACAGCGGTAAGGCTATGGACTTAAACACTACAATTCTGGGTTCGATTTCCAGCTAGGGACACACCAGATAGCCCAATGTGGCATTGCTTTAACTCAAACAATAAAAAAAGCAGTTATGTATTTTTTTTCAGCTAACGTAAAATAAAAGTTCTATATTAGTTGTCTGATAAGAAAAAGGCAACACAAAGTGATAGCCTACCTGTAAGTTAATGTAGGTGTACATTATTTAGGCCTATGGTTTACACAACAATGGTACACAACACATCTTTATTAACGTAAGATTTTTCTAACTTAACATGCAGTTTCATCATGTACAGAGGATTAGTATGTTTACTGAAACTATTTTAAAACCTCATCACATCGTTACAGCCCATATAGCTACGTCCGTTCAGGCTCTATCTGACGGCTGTTCATGTTGACAATAGCCTTGCAGCGTAGTTTTTAATGCAAAAGGTTACGTTTTAGGACTGTCACATTGAAAGCACAGCATTCCTCCCTGCATTCTTTTCATAATCCGTTTATTATACGAGAACGACGGTCTTCCAAAACCAGTTTTCACAGTCTGAACGCACAGAAATTCATTGGCAGCTTGATTCGGCATGTCTTCTTATGGAACAGCATGAATACTGGTTATATTCTCCAGCAAGCTTGAGACATATGCTGGTTAAACGGATATGTCATGGAGGCAACTTGTGTACAAGTGACTGGTGTCGCTTTTTCAAACGGAGCTCCTTGATTATGTTGCGTACTGTGGCTTGATAAACGTGGACAGCTTTGGTCACTGACCATCGTGTTCACGTATTCTCCCTTGTTATGAGACACTGCATTTGCTTACCACCTTTTACAGATAGCATTCATATTATAAACACATCATTGTTTCTTAAGAACAGTTACACCTGCTTAATCAAATGATCATGTTGCATTTCACTATGCCCGAGTTCAGGATTACTTTGAAAATAGCAATAGATAGTTTCTGATGTTGTTACATAACAGGGGCATTTTAAATGAAACCAGTAGTGAATGTTATTAACAATTTTAAGTTAAAAACTTTTACATCTTCTATAAGATACATGCAAACGCACTTCACCAACATACCCACGTGAATACGAGTAAGAATCCACTCCAGTCATATGTGAAAACATCTAACTATTTTGCAATAAGCAGCTAAAAGTATATTGTTTATTGTTTTGATTCCGGACTAAAACTTAAAGGTACAGTATCGTTCGTTCTACCATACAGAACACGTTGAATCACGTGCAAAAATTTGAAGTTTTAACTTATTGACAATCAACGTATTAAAATAAAAGATATTTGGATTTATCAAGTGCTTTGACATAATTAAATGGTCCAAACATCATGGTTGAAAAACGTTAACTACGTATAATATACCCTGCGTGCAAGGGTACTTCGTCAGAATAGTAGTCTGCGTTAATTTTTGGATATTTTTTGTTAATCACTCAATATTCTTTAATTCTGAATTTGTTTCTTCATTCTGATAATCCCATACACTCAAGAAAAGAACCTTCAAAATTGTAACACAGTTTAGATGTGTAAACATTCAACATATTTACATAGTTTCTTAACAGTACTAAAACCAAACACTTTTTTTGCATGTATTTTGGAGAAGATTATTAACATGAAAACCAATAGGTTAATCAAGTCAGTGCTCTCAACATTTTCACTAAGATTGACATAAAACAATAAAAAAAAACTTACATTTTTTAAAATAAAAATCTACTAAACAACTTAATTAGGTGGTTTGAAGAAATTTCTTGTGAAACTTTTTTTTTTGTATGCGATAAAAGGAAGTCTTTGAAGGTATTGTCGTTTTAATTTAATTAGAGTTGCTGTGAGATTTAGGTCAACGGTTGACGACATCGCTCGGTACGACAATGAGCTCAAATTTCTTGCTTCGCCAGTATATGTTGGAGTTAGAAATCACCCTGATTAGAATATTGGAGTTATCCCCGACTTTCGTTGAGATCTGTATCTTTATTCACGCGTCTTGTTCATGGTTAGCAGTTAAACATTTCGCGCATACGTGGCATAATTTCGGATCGATTTTACTTCGATAGTTAAGTATCATTATATAACAAAGTTAGATAAGTACAACTAGTCTGAGTATAGACTCTGAAATAATTATCAACTTATGCACTCTTGTAAATGCATTCCTAAATCAGTTTTTATTTGAAGATAACGTATCATAATATTGCTCTATGCATCTAAATATCTGAGTTACATGTATATCAACCATACGAACTGATCTATAGATATGTGTGTGTGTGTGTCTTTGTGTTTGCGTCCCTTATTATATAAATTAATTGTAACATGGTCTATTTCTTATAATTATACCAAATCTCTTTTACTTGTTGAGTTGATTGCTTCGAAGCTAATAAGCTCTCACTGAATCAGAGTTGTCCTTCAAATTTAAAAGCGCCGCACTGAACTGTACCTATTCCATTTCTGAGGAGAGAAAAGCACCAAAAGCAAGTGTTCTGTTATCATTGTCTCAACATAATATGGGTAGACGTTCTTAGACTACAGTCAACACTTAAATAGGTGAAGGAAGCTTTGTTTGAGAATTTTCGCGCAAAACATAAGGCGTTCTTAATTTTGAACGGATAGACAAGATGAAAGGCCGCTAGTCATCAGCTCTTGGGTTAGTTTCTTCTCATCATCCTTATCAAGCGCATTCACACTCTGAAAGTGAACACTTTTTTTTGGCGGGGGGGGGGGGGCAACAGGACGCGTATCCTTTGGTTTGTTGATGACAACGTTTCGGACTTCACGATGAGTCAGACTAAACGTGAAGCCCGAAACGTTGTCAACAATAAACACAATGCAGGAACTCTCCACAAAACATTCTCCAAATGTCGACCACACTGCTTAAAGCTACTTTCAAAGAAGTCTTTATATATATATATACCAGCAACGACAGAACAAATAGAGGACTCTTAAATCAAGGCACTTTTTTATTTTAGTAGTTCAATGTGTAAACTTCTTATATAAAAATATTTTTGTTGATTAATAGCATTTCAATAGGTAAAGAGCATTTAACTCTTCCACTGCCTTGGACACATGTTTGTCACTCTGTAGAACACTGACTTGGGCTTCATACATGGGACAAACTATAAAGAACTCTGTATAGCCTTAGTTTGAGGCATGTGTTTGTTTGTTATGGATTTCGCGCAAAGCTACACGAGGGCTATCTGCGCTAGCCGTCCATAATTTAGCAGTGTAAGACTAGAGGGAAGGCAGCTAGTCATCACCACCCACC
>NW_013666293.1:93574-105240 GCF_000517525.1 Limulus polyphemus
TGAGTAACAATGTAGTGTGTTTATATAACCTAAGGAATGAGTAACAATGTAGTGTGTTTATATAACCTAAGGAATGAGTAACAATGTAGTGTGTTTATATAACCTAAGGAATGAGTAACAATGTGGTGCGATTGTATAACCTAAGGAATGAGTAACAATGTAGTGTAAACGATTTGTCCTTGTTGGAACACATGTACTAGTCGAGTATGAATATATACCAAATGATTTGTCCTTGTTGGAACACATATACTAGTCGGTTATGAATATATACCAAATGATTTGTCATGATTGGAAAACATGTACTACTCGAGGAGAAGACATATACCAAATAATTTGTCCTTGTTGGAACACATGTACTAATCGGGTATGAATATATACCAAATGATTTGTCTTTGATCCAACGCTAATAAAACATGTTAGCGAACATTTAACTAAACGGAACGTAATGCAAATATTGGTTTTGAGTGTTATAATAACTATTCTTTCTACCAAATGTACCCTATACTGTTATATTTTCCGCTATTAACAGATTATGACAATATCATTATATTGCATTTGCTATTCATGTTAACTTATGTGTACACATATTATATCAGACAACATTTGTTGTTATTTGTACGAGTAAAATCGTGTTCTTAAATCTTATTGGCCCGGCATGGCCAGGTGGATAGTGCGTTCGACTCGCAATCTGAGGGTCGTGGGTTCGAATCCCCGTCCCACCAAACATGCTCGCCCTTTCAGCCGTGGGGGCGTTATAATGTGACGGTCATTCCCACTATTCGTTGGTAAAAGAGTAGCCCAAGAGTTGGCGGTGGGTGGTGATGACTAGCTGCCTTCCCTCTAGTCTTACACTGCTAAATTAGGGACGGCTAGCGCAGATAGCCCTCGTGTAGCTTTGCACGAAATTCAAAACAAACAATCTTAAATCTTAGCCTAACTAGGTAACTGCCATTATGTACACTTGTTTCTTTTTTTCTTCTTAAAAATTGAATTAGTTGTCAATTATTATTTTTGGTATAAAGGATATTTTTGATGTATGTGTGAACTTCGGTCAGTGTTTTCGTTTACCTGATTTTAGCTCTGTGGAGTGATCACGAGAAATGAGAATTCGGACATGTTATGCTCAACCACCTTTGGAAGGATAAAGTTATTTAGGAATATACGGTTATGATAACAAATTAACTAGATGATTTGATCTCAAATACAACATGCTTGAAGACAAGTTCTTACTGAAAGCAACCTGTATAGTAAGTAAGCGACTATCCTGAATTCAATGAAGCACTACATATTATTTTATACTAATCACTTGTTATCAACCTGCATACTCTAAAGCTACTTTGGACTATACTCTAAATGTTATATCAGTTTATAACTAATAAGATTCAACGGTTATACTCCAAATGCTATAGCAATCCATAACTAATAAGATTGAACGGTTTTAATGAAGTGACTATAGTTCAAGCTGACCGTGGCTGGCTTTAAGCCAGCTGTTCAAAATTCAACGTCGTGTTATATATGTTATTACATTGCGGAGTTGCAAATTTCACCTATCACGTAGCGTGTGAACTCCTGTTTCACTTCATTATTAGTGCGAATTACGTCGGTGATCTGTTTGGGTCAGTACCATTTTACTAAAGAGTCAAGGGAACTTAAATTACCACTTTGATTATTTCTGACTTACAATCATTTCGGTATTTTATCAGCAACGTATTTGCACTGTGTAAAAAATATATATAATCTTATTCGTCTCTCTCTATATATCAATCGTGTATGTGGTTTTTATTATTTGTATAAAAATCGTTTTGCCTGCTGGATTAGATTATTACACCTTATATTATCTGCTTTTTTTTATTACTACTTAAAGCATACATAAACTAGCCTGCATTTTTAACTAATATAAAATTATTGTTTTCCTTTTGAATTTTAACATGATCAGTTTTGCATAATTTTGGTCATTATAAAAGGAATATTCTAATCGAAGTTTTGAGATTTACACAGGAATATCCAGAGGAAATAAAATAAAATATTACATAATTCGTTCAAATCGCTTCCGTCATTTTGACACCACCACAAAACAACAACAACAACAAAGAACAGTAAGAAGGAGAAAGTTTCTAAAGTGTAAGCAAAAACCGTCAAATTTCTAGATACAAAATTATTTTCAAAAATATTTTAGCTTTTTTTTAGACATGTTTGAAAATACTTATTCTTATGTTAGAAATATAGTTAACTTTCTTTTTAAACATTTTTATACGCTTTCAGCGATAGAAATAGAACTTTAATATATATACATTACTATTTTAAAGAATTTTTGTTGAAAAATAACAAAAAATGCCATATTTGTCTCTCACAGGTCAGTAATGTAGAATATTCATATGTCACTAAGAATTTAGTATAATTATTGAATTGGTTATACAAGGAAACGAACTTCGTTTTCAACCTATCAAAAGTTAGTTGTTTTTTTCTGAGCAAGGCCCATGGTAACGTATATTCATGGTGAAGTTATAGGGACTTTAACTGCTTTGCTGTCTGGTATAGGACGACGAGAAAGTCGACGTAATACTTGTACCATCTTGGATGTATTTGCATCCCAATACATTACAAATGTATGTTACTCAGCTTAGATTGAGCCACAGCAAACTGTGGCTAACAGTACATTCCTCATTACTATAATCATTTCTAGCCACAAATTTACATTGTTTCAGCATCACGTGTTTTGCACTACGATTGTTTAATTATCTTATTTTAGGCCTATGATAACCTTTTCATAAAATGGGCAGAAAAGCTATACAGTTCCATTTCCAGACTGTTTCAGAAGCAGCTTCGAAGATTGTATAAGCCAATGAAGAATCTTAGTTGTCATTTTTTACTGTGCAATCTCTACTACGCTAATTCTATTACACATTTTACTTCAAGGTTAAAAGTCAGGATACAAGAATGTCGTGTACAGCAATTATCCAATGGTTGATGAGAAGAAAATATAACAAAAATAGAAGAAAATAGTTGATTAGAAAGCGAAAATGATGTTGATCAAATTAAAAAACAATCAGAGGAAGAAAGCGACGTTCCTTATAAATTAGCATAATCTGAGGATGAAGCGTCACTGCGGAGACAACAATGAAAAGATGTCCAAGCTTCTGGATAAACGGCTTTGAATACGTTACTTTTGAAATAAGTTGTTGTAAAGAAATTTGTTTTTCAAGTATTGAGATGCTTTTTTATCAGTTGCCTAAATGTATAGCCAGTTCAACTCAATACCATTGCTTTCAGGCTGGGGTGCAAATGTGGTATAAGTAATGTGGAAGCCGACGTTTGTTATAGACCTTATGTAAGCACATGACATTTGTTAGTTTTACCATAAACGAATCATGGGGATGAATAGCATGATTATGCCGTTAATGGCTTTCAACAAGTATAATTATCATCGAAAAATACAATAAAATCACCATTTAGGATCAAAATAAATCACTTGAATAAATAATGTGGAACACGCTTTGCTTAGAAAAACTTTCATTGATTGGAGTAAATAAACTATATTTTCTCCCTAAATTAGTGTTCTAGACGAAAATACCTGCAAAATACTGGATTTATAATGCAAGCGTTTACAATTGTAATTTTAACAAATTCAGCATCAGCTTACACGTGAAAGACTTTGAAGTCCTATAAAATACTAGATGCCAATAAATACTTTAGAACCGATTTTGACCAGGACCCCAGTTTATAAGAACGTGACGCTCAGAGGAAGAAATATATCTAATTATTAAAAGAAGAGTAAATATAACCAAGTCAAAGCTCATTAGGCCTAGCTGTTTTTTCACTAGACCGAATGCTATTCTATATATATTGCTATTAATAGCACAGAGACTGCGTATTCTTCTACATAATTAGTTTCTAAGCAGTTTATTGTACAATCCTTACAAGACAGCATATTTGTTAAAAATTTATCATAATTTTCTACTGTTATTTGTTACTTCGAAGAACAAGGTCCAGCCGAAACTCTCTTTACATGAAATTGTAACACTTGCTCCATAAAATATTTGCACAGGTCTTAAAGTTGTTCCAGAAATGTTAATGTGTTCTGGATGCAACACCCCCTACATGGGAAAGAAATTGGCGAAAGTTAAAGAATAGTTGATAAACAGAAGTTCTGTGATGCTTGATATTCATATTTGTTGATAATTTTAATATTATATTTTTAACACTCGAATGATATGCAATACGATGTTTTCTGGAAAATGTTTACTTTCATATTATGCTCTCTCAATGTAAAATTCTGAAATAAGTTTTATATAAATGTTCTGTAATTATGATATACATGTCTTACAACTTGTGCAATTTGAACTTTGCTTTCTTCTTGTAATTTTTTTTCATCCTTTATTCGAAGTACGTGCTATAGGAAAAGATCAATTCATGATACATACTATATTGCACTGTATTATTATATGAAGGAGTACGTTATGTAGCTATAATATCAAACTTTTGAATTTAGAATACATGAAACAGTTTTCTTAAGGAAGAAAAAGTCTATAATCCTGATAAATTCTACTTTATTATTATATTTGGAAAAGTAACCTTACAACGTATATAATAATAAAATTCATGAATTCAAAATATATAATACCATTTGAAAATTCTCAAATACATGTTTAAGGGAGAAAACATTGTATTTTATTTAATAATTGCTTGATTATAATAAGAAGAACTGCAATGCATGTAATCATGAGCCACAATAGTGGTTCATAATATGGATCACCCAGAAATTTCACAAAACTTCTAATAGAACATACGGGCAAAAACCATCTCAAAAAGCAGACTTTTTTTTTGAAACAACACTCAAGACCTTCTATCTCAATGGCTAAAGCTGCTAAAATATTGATACTAGCAAACAAGTTGATTTTCCGATTTTTAGACAAAATTCAAAATTCATCTATTTGTTCTTCATATTATTATTATTATTATTCATATCATTCTTGTTTCACAAGCCTACAGAAAAAAAGGCTATGAATATTTTATCCAAACATGGGCAAATCTACTAAAACAAAAACTCCTGCGCATGTCATAGGACTACTTTTATGTTAATTTTTGAAAGAGAAGGAGCGATCTTATCAGTTTTTCATTGCTACTGGCCATTCAAGCACCAAAGTCTATAGCAAAAGCGGCTAGGTATACTGCGCCAAATTCTGTGCACAGCTACTAATCAAACTCCTACGAAGGTTGTATAATTTCAAGTTGATTCTTGAAAGTATAGATTTCCACCCTTTAAAATTTTCTAAGTTCTTCTTCGCTACCAACATAAGCTCTTCGAAGCCATTCAAGCATCGCAGAAATGTAGGAGCCAATAAAGCAGTGTTATACCAGTCGGAAATACTCTGTTTTATACTAGTCAGAAATGCTTTGTTTTATTACAGTAAACAACGTGTATATTTATAACAATGTCTCCAGCCTTATCATTACTGAGTATAGTTTTACAAGCCGCCAACAGAAAAAAACGGCTAATAATATTTTACTGAAACCTGGACAGTAGTAATGAATGCAGTAATGAGTATGTCATACCATAGTTTTAAAATTAATTCAAGCGCCTTCGTCTTTTCGCCCAGAAGAATGTTTCTTTGTCCTTCACTTTCCGCCATTGAAAAAATCCGGTGTTTTACTAATGCGCATTAATTCTAGAATAATTTGTGAAACTTATAATACATTAATTGGAAACTGCCACGTTGAGAATTTATAATTTCTCGAGTTCGCTGTTCTTCACTGTTTCTCGAGATCACTGTTGTGTTTTGTCTCTACGTGATTTTCTGCGACTATTTCAGTGAGCTATCTAACAGTATACGATCACCATAGTAGATTTCTCTACTCTTGTGAGTGATTATTTATTCTACTGATTTTCGTACTTCGCTGAAATTGTGAGTGCGTATTTTAGTATTACTATATTATTATTATTCATATTTTTGTTTCATAAGCCTACAGCAAAATCGACTGGACATACTGCATCAAAACGTAGTCAGATACAGTATATGAAACGTTGCGAATGTCCATGACCTATTCAGAAAGTTGATTATTTTCATTTAAAGTTAATTTATGTGGCTATAATAAATACATAATATATGCGATGTTGTTGTGAACGGCTTTCTTGATACTCGACGATTGTTAAACGCATGTTTACACGAAATCTCAGACACAAAACCACCTGGCCCAGTAAATAATGGTTGGGTGAAAAAAAAAGCCAATGCAGCAGTAAACTCTTGAAAAAACATGTAACATTCAACTAAATGCGCATGCACATAGGTAACTTAAAATTTATTATTCATAAATGTACATAAAAAACTTAAGAAACAAGATAATTAAAGGTTGTTAATTTGAAAAGAGGAATATGGATCGTCAAAAAGTACAGAAACAAGTTGAATCAAAATGTAAAGATTATATTTTGAAGCCTACAACTAGGAACTCTAAAAAAGTAAACAAACGAGGTTGAAAATAGTGTCTATGTTATTTTCTCAAGCTACAAATCCCTATTTTCAGCCCACTAAAATTGGAGTCAAAATATGGATTTGTAGGTTGAATAAAGTTAAAAAGAACTGAACTATTTACTGGAATAAAAAAAAACAGTAAGAGTTTAGAGGCAATAGATACCTCTTATTCTACAATAACGCTATTATAAAAAGCAGGAGCATATTAACCCTATTAGCTTTTTAAATACATTTTTCTGAATCACTTAGATACTAAATTTCTTATGTGTCCACGACTTATTTGGTTACAGGATCTTTAATAATATAGAAAAACGAAAAACACAACAACAACAGTTAATCTAACTAATTATTGTTTTGTTTTAGTATGTAATTTACGTAAGAAATGTGTGAGTTCACAATGTTTTGGACAGTTGTTTGGACTGAGTGTTGTAATGCCTCCAAGCACGTCTGCGGATTTATAACGCTAAAAAGCGGGTTTTAATATCCGTGGTGGATACAGCACATGTAGATCATTACGTAGCTTTTACCTCAACTATAAACAAAACATAAAACCATAAAGTTACTCAATGTGATACAATATATGGATCCTACCGGTAATGAACGGTATGAAATCAACTCGGTAATTTTGGGTTACACATTAATACCTTGAAATAACCCTAAAAATCCTAAAATATTTAAATGTGTTGCAATTTATTTATTTATTTATTTAAAGAGTAACAATTATGAAATAATATTGGTGAAACTTTATAATTATGCAGTGTGCGTAAATAATTGGGTTTTAATGTAATGCTGCTATTTTAAACCAGGTGAACATCACTGATATCCGTTGAAATGTTTCTGTTTTTACACATTCTGAGGTGAAGATGATATATGGTAAACGTTGGGAATTACTGGTTTACTCTTTACAATAGCCAATTTTACGAAATATCACACTCCAACAAAAGCTTACTTCTTCAGTACAGAAAGAAACTTGACGACACTTGGTATAAGTTTTAAATGGCTTGCATATAGATGACTTAAGAAAGATGCTATAACTGCCACGAATGGAACTATTTTAAAAGACGGGATGAAAAGGCATCTGGTTCAGGATGTCTTTACGTTAATGATTAGCGGCGCTTTGTGGGGAAAAGGTGTCTTTTCACTACAGTACGTCTCTAGTTCCATTGAATTGTTCAATAACGACCGCAATCAATGACAACCGGCTTCAAGTACTGCTTATAATCAATCAGCTCGTACAATACATATTAAGCATTTCGCGGTTAGGTTAATTAACGAATTCGCATGTTGAAATATAAATGTTTCAGAAGGAGGATAGTTTTAGAAATCAGAAGTTTTTGTTTTCTCATATATCCACATGCTCAAGTTTTACATTGGCTTTAGTATCCTCACCAAGCGCTTAGCTTTAATAATTATAGAGTAATTCAAATTACGAGTCAGGCAGTGCATCACGCTCATCAAAGGGAAATATCCAATCATATAATGTCGTTTGATTCTCAAAATCCCATATCTAGATAAAGAAGAATCTAGATGTTCAGCCAAAAATACCCTTGTCGACAATGTGCACTAATAAACTGTTAAATAAAACGACCTTATCGACAACGAGCACTAATAAACTGTTAAATAAAACGACCTTATCGACAACGAGCACTAATAAACTGTTAAATAAAACGACCTTATCGACAATGTGCACTAATAAACTGTTAAAGAAAACGACCTTATCGACAACGAGCACTAATAAACTGTTAAAGAAAACGACCTTATCGACAACGAGCACTAATAAACTGTTAAAGAAAACGACCTTATCGACAATGAGCACTAATAAACTGTTAAATAAAATGATCTTATCGACAACGAGCACTAATAAACTGTTAAAGAAAACGACCTTATCGACAATGAGCACTAATAAACTGTTAAATAAAACGACCTTATCGACAACGAGCACTAATAAACTGTTAAAAAAAACGAGATGATTCAGAGTTGAAGTTTTGTTCTCAAATCTAAGGACTTGGTGTGTTTTATATAAATCTCAGCTGTATGTGTTTAATTACTTTAAATAGGTTTACGCAATCAGTTTGTCGGACGGAAGCTCTCTCTACTCGTGGTGAGCACAATGCAAATAGCCCATTGTATAGTGTTGTGGTTAACAACTTACAATAAAATATACTCGTATAAATTAAGGCAATATATATATCAAGTAGTTTAGACGTTTCATGCTGATTTAAGGGAATAGTTTTCTGTCATAAACTCTCAAAAAGCATGTTTCAATTTTCAACCATATATATATAATGTTGTGTTTGTTGAGTTGCTGAAGACACTTAGAGTCATTGTTAATATGACAGTTGTACCACTCACTTATAAACTATGATTTACAGAGGTTGAGTACATTACAATAAGCCTATTTTGGAGCCTCAAACATTGCTACATTTCATGTTGCCACTCTGTTCATGCTCTATCTGACGACCGTGTATATTAACAATACCTCTGCAGCACAGTTTCCATTGCGTCGAAATGGACTGTCATATATGCCTTTCTACCACGACTTTATCAGTTTTGATTGTCACGTAATTTGGCGATTTTCATATTCAAATTCGTTTTAACACAACTTATTCAAGCATGTGGGGGGGTTGAGTTCTTTTCTTGTTTAGTCTTTATTTTAAGAGTTTTTTCTTATTCAGTCTTTATTTCTACTTCACTTTAAGAGTTCTGTTCTTGTTTAGTCTTTATTTCTACTTCACTTTAATAATGTTTTATGATTTAATTTTGTATAATTTGTTCCAGTAAGTTCTGTTTATGCAAATACATTATTAAATGCCGTCTCTTTTATTTGCAAGCTCTCATGTTTTCCATATTAATAAGCGATTTTGTTTGTGACTTGATATTTTCTCATCATTTCTTATTTACCAAGTCACAGACTTTCCATTCACATTTTCATTAGCCAAATTCAAGAATATCCGGTTATTATTGGGAATCTAATATTTTCTATATACGAAACACCACAAATGTTTGGTTGCAAGTTCCACAAACCAGACAAAGATATGGTTTAAAGTTTGTATTCCTTTCTCCATTATTACTTCATGTTGGTACCTATTGCCAGACTGGTTATATGGGGGGTCCAACCCCTCCTCTCATTCATGCTCTTCTTCATGTCACATCCTGTATCATTGTGTCAAGTTGTGCTGATTTGATAGTTTTCCATAATAAGATATGAAATTAGATGGATGTCTAAACACCTTCCCCTCATGACCTTCCTCATACCATCCTGTATCATTGTGTCAAGGTTGGTGCAGATTGATCAAGAAATGTGGTAAGGTATAAAGAAAAGATACATTCATATCTTGTAACTTATTCTTTAGGTTATATAAACACACTACATTGTTACTCATTCCTTAGGTTATATAAGCACACTACATTGTTACTCATTCCTTAGGTTATATAAACACACTACATTGTTACTCATTCCTTAGGTTATATAAACGTACTAGTCGGGTATAATACATATATCAAATGATTTGTCATGATTGGAAAACATGTACTACTCGAGGATAACACATATACCAATGTGTTTCAACAAGGACAAATCATTTGGTATATGTGTTATCCTCGAGTAGTACATGTTTTCCAATCATGACAAATCATTTGATATATGTATTATACCCGACTAGTACATGCTCTAGAAACATTAACAGTTACACGGTACTGAGATTTAATAGCTCTGTATAAGTCTTGTACTGATCTTCGAAATGCTTCCACCATCGCCGATTGTGCTCATTCTAATGACCATAATAACGCACTGTTGCTTAGCTCTCCAATTTCCGTTGTAGCCACCTTCTGTAAAGAATTGTAAGGAAAATGTTAGATGAACTTTCCACAGGCTCTATTGTACGTGAAGACTACTATTGAGACCACGTTTAAACAGATCAAAGGCACAAGAGCCAATGACGCTGCGTCAAAAGACTTAACAGTTATGTTGTCAAGGGGACTGCTGTGATTCCAATTTTTTCGCCCATATTTTTTCCGAAAACAGCCGTTGATTTTTAAAGTGAGGCTGATAACTAATGAAGTTTTGAATTATAAGCTTTTGACAACTTCAAATTCTCGTTTACTATCTGGTTAATAGTACCAGGAGATGTCACAAGCTTTAATGTGATAGATTGGGAAGGATCTCCTTCGCAACTATAACCTTTACTTTGCAGATGAAAACATTTGTCCGAAATGGCTTGTGACGTGGTTTTAGAACCTAATGTTGAACTTAACTTTCTACTGCCCAAGTTTTTCAGCTTCAATAGAGAACATTGAAGACTCCTCTGATCAAAATGTTTGATCTTCGTCGTTTAGCAATCTCTTTACGAATATCATTCACCCGAAAAGGCTGTGACATTTCATCCAACCGTAAGGCTACAGATCGTGGGGCCATTGTATGTCGAATGCTAAGGAATTCGCCGTAAACCAAATATACATAGATGCTAAACTTGCCGTCAGTGGCGTCGAGATCACGACTTGCTTCTGTGGTAATGGTCACAGTAATAACACATGCAAGTCGTTATTATAAAGTGCGATCATGTCTATTGTGCATGAGATACATATAAATATTGATTTATTAGTTTCGATGCCTATTTGAACTAATTTTGTTATTTTTCTCTTGTTCTATTATTTCTAGAACAAGTACAAGGAACTTGATGTAGGTGCTCCTTTCTATATTTATTACAACTAGAACAAGAGAGATATTTTGGTGTAACTCTATTACTTATACGTTTATAGATACTCTGCCAGTCCTAGGTTTGTTGTTAGACACACAATAAAAAAATAAAAAGCCAAATTTCTCCCGGTGTGGCAGCGGTAGGTCTAGAGATTTATATTGCTAAAATTTAAATGTTCGATTCTCCGCAGTTGTCACAGCTGATAGCCCATTGTGGCTTTGCTCTAACATAAACACTAAATAGACACGTGTTTTGATATTTAATTATATATTTTCAACTGGAAAGCTTGAAGGAAGCTTAAAATTCCAAATTCATATACAGTTAGTACCACATGCCTCAAGCCCGGCATGCCCAGGTGGTTAGGGCGCTCGACTCGCAATCTGAGGGTCGCGGGTTCGAATCCCCATCACACCAAACATGCTCACCCTTTCAGTCGTGGGAGCGTTATAATGTGATGGTCAATCCCACTATTCGTTGGCAAAAGAGTAGCCCAAGAGTTGGC